>NW_026020363.1:307374-614874 GCF_900185275.1 Solanum verrucosum
GAACGAGTCAATTCAAGGTTTTGAATAACCATATAGATACTCAATAATTAGGAATAAATTTTTTAAAAGAACCATGAACTCAAGAACTGAAATAAACTTATCTCAAGAATACTCAAATCTAGGGGTAGAATCCTAGATTTCTCTTTTACTAATTTGAAAGAAGATGTAGAGTGTGAGGACGAAATAGTCCAACACTATGATAGCCTTACATACATGGAAGATCAAGCTTCTTGAATAATTTTGAAGAATAACTTTATTCGAAGCCTTGAAACCCTAGGTTGAAGGTAAACAATCAAAAAAACCTTTCTTGAGATTCTTGAATTAGTTTCTTGAAATCTCTATGGCCAAGAATTATGGTTTTCATTAGTGATTCATAATTGTATGGAGAAATTTGAGTTGAAAAGAATGTAATTCTTGGAGAAAGACTTACCTTGAAGATGAATCTTGAAAAAGATTGAAAGAATCTTGAGTGGAGTCTTCTACTTTGATTTTTCCATAGGGTTTTGCTCTATGGTTTCATAGAGAAGAGAATGATTGATTAAAAGTGAAAATTTGATTGTTTTGAGCCTTTTATTAGTCAAGCAATTCGTTTAGGATGTTCATGGAGGTAAAAAAACAAAAACTACCTATTTTTTTCAATAATGAGTAAAATAAAGTGATCAAATATCAACACATATCAATGGAAGTAATATTATGAAGTCAATCAAGTGTTCACAACATATTAACCGCAAGTAATACAAAGTTGTATAGTTCAGAACTGATATTATTTAGTGTAATGTGAATGTGCCTTCAGCCATATGATAGTGATATATTATGTTGTAACGAAATCTGTCCGGAAAAAATATATTACCAAGGGACTAATGTTGTCTGTTGATGGTACGCTCTGCATTCAAAATCTTTTTTGTCTTTTATAAGCTTTTTCTGCTTACATCCTGAACACTCAAGCGCATAAAACTTCTGCAGGTCATTTGAAGTTATCATTTGTGCCTCCACATGGAAAATAAAAATCTTTCGAGGAGAAAAAAAAACATTAAGGTGAAATTTATAGGAAAAATCTTTTTCGCAATGTGAAAGAACTTAAAACGAAAGACATAGTAGAAAGATTAGCAACCTAAAAGAGAAAGAACCACTGTAACACCAGAGGCAAAGTTTCGCCAAAAAAATAAATGAACTCATAAATATAGTTGCATACACAAAAACATGAACAATAAATTATTAGCTGACTTGAGAAAAAGTTTGTTTTCCCCCTTTCCCTAGAAAAATAATAAGAACAAATGTGCCTCAACAGCAAGTTAGTTGGGTTGGGCAGCTGGATAAATGCATCCTCAATGTCTATTCCGCTCGATTTTGACCAGTTTCGTTCCTATAATCAATAACTTAAGAGTTTTCTAGCATAAGAATTTCTCTACATGTTCGACTGACAGACTGAAACCTTTCTAGCTTTATCTATCCACAAAAAACGTTTAACAAAGTTATAGTACATCACAGTCAATAACAAACCTTAGCCGGTGAAGCTGCATTTATATCTCTCCAGCATCACTAATGAGACCATGTCCCCCACTACCTCTCCTGCAAATGAAAATGGCGTACTTAAAAAAATCTAGCTGCAGTAACTGGAATTTCTTAAACTTCAGCAATCATATTAGTTACTGTAAACATATAACTGAAAAGTGGACAACTCTGCCATGAAATTAATTCTTTGAACTTCCAAATCATCCTTCAGTAGAGATCAAGCCAGTAAGCAACAAAATTACCTTATGGCACTAACTACTTCAGCTTCTCCACATACACCAAAACCATAATGTCCACCTGGACCGCGCACATGAACAACATGATTTTTTTTGTACATAAGTGCAGCCAACTCAGCCTGTAAGTTAATGGGAAGTTAGAGAGGCTGCAAAGGTCCAAGTATTACTTCTTCTATAGGCACAAAAACGATCATCTAAGAATACATTGAACACAATAGCAAGATAGATTAACAAGTCACCTGTAGCTTAGCTTCTTTCGTCTGCTAGTTGCATAACTTGTTACATGAATACTTCACAGGAAATTTGCCTGATCATAGGGAAACATAAAGCAGAATTTCAATCCCAACCAGGATAAAAATACCATTAATCATGTGAAATAAGCAAATTGAACTTAAAATGGCCATGTCAATTATGTGGCCATTATATTGGGTATTTGTTAATTCTAAACAAAATAAAATTGTTAGGACTAAATTGATATATAGATTACGTGACATATCGTATATTCATATTGAAAAAAAACATACAGAATGACCTTCTTTTGTCTTATCGTTTCATGTGCTCTAATTTATTTCACTTCCCCTTCCGTTTTGGTTATACCTCTTATCCCATTTTTCGTTTTGTTGTCCCTCTCTTTTCAATAACAGTTTTATCCACACTCAATACGGAGAGTAGTTAACTGAAACATTACTTAATTTTGAAACAAAAATAGCTCGGAGAACATTAATTAGTGTGTAATAAACATGCACAACACTTGGACCTGGATGTCTATAACAATAGTTTAGTAGAAAGAGGAAGAGACTATGCTTATTCTGTAGAGGCCAAACGTAGAGCATACTTTGTAAGGCTTTTATAACATTTTAATGCACTGTTAGTCCTCAAACATGTTTAATACTTTAGGAAACCTTACAAGTGTTTGAGAAAGTAGTCGAAATGGTAATTTTTTTTACTCTTATATTTGGTTTTCTCAAAAAGATACCTGCATTTCTGTCACGACTCATACCATTGTGATTGACACCCACACTAACCCTCCGATGGGCGAACCATTACTACAACCCAACTAAGCAAACAAACCCAAAATCTAAATATTTAATGATATGGAAGCAGGTTTTAATGCAGAAATTATATAGAGTTCCCATATACTCCAAATGTTTAAATAAATAACTAACAAAACTAATGCAGAAGAACAACCCTTAGAACTTGAAAGTCATTGTACCAAAACTCTAAAATGAACATGTCTAAGAAAGGGGTACAACCCCAACCAACATAATAACCATCTAATAATAGTTGAGTCCAAAGAGAATAGACTAAACAAAATGAAGGACTCATTGGCAGCCTGAAAGAACTGGCTCACCCTTGAAATCTTCTATCGATCACTGATCTCCTAGATGAGGTCTATCAATAGTCGCCTGAAGATGTCATGTACTCAACAAAGAATGAGCAACTGCAGTATCACTACATAACCATAGTGTACTGGTAGGATCACGCGACAACTCGAGTAAGCGAAATACATACCAGCAATCACAACACAGTAACCAAGCATATATAGAATATATAATCAATTACCATTTCAGGAGCAATGTACAACTCCACATTCTCAATAACAAATAGATATGACAACGCAATGGTGCTCTCATGGAGCCCATACCAAACTGTTAGTGTGTTGGAACGTGACACCTGATCCCAACTAGTGTGTCAGAACGTGACACCCGATGCAATGTATGTATCAGAACATGACATTCGATCCAATATATGTATCGGAACGTGACACCCAGTCCAATATATGTGTCGGTACGTGACAATCGATCCAATCAACATACCTCAATCACACTCATAATGTACATTCTCATAATCATACAATCAAGTGTTGATTTATGGCATACAATTCTTCATTTGTAGTCATTTACATTAGGTTTGATCAGTAGTGCTTCGTTCACATACATACATGCATTACAATGAAGCAGTTACTAGCATACATAACACAAACATGAAATTAAACCATAACCTACCTCGAATCAAATCTTGAATCCCTCTAAGGCACTTGAATATTCCCTTTTCGAATTTTTTCCATTTGTTCATGCTCTATAAACATACAATTAATGCAAGGAAAAAAAATGAGGCCTAATTACCCATATTATAATTAACATTATCAACCCTAGGCCACGCCCAAGGTTCCAATACCCAATTTAGGGCTTTTTTCACCATTAATTTCAGGTCAAAACCTTCCCCAATAATAATTACCCAAGAATATAAGTTCTACGGATCGCAAAACGGATTAGGGGAGTAAACATCTTACCTTTAGCGCTAGAAGAGGTAGAAAATCTTCACGAAATTGCCCTGCATCATCTATTAGCTCTCAAGAACGAAACCTGCAGAAAAATAACTTTTTAAGGGTTTAATCCCGACATAAGTCGTGATTCGGCCGCTATGGTGGACCCTATCCCGCCACAGCGGCCCTACTCTAACGAGATAAGGGGTAAATATCACCCTGGTAGCTTGCGCGGAGACAAAACGTGGAATTAGTATTTCATGCCCCCATTTCCCTACACCCCTTCAACCCATGATATTAAAAAACTACCCGTTCACGCTAAGATCAGTTTTTGCTATGCACTCATGTAATCAAATTCATTATTATATTTCTCATTCATTATCGGATTTCCCTAGACCTCACATGACTTAGATTTCGTCCAAATCTTAACTAGGCTAGGAATTTTCAAGTCATTACTCAAAAGTTTTGTGGCCCCAATTCTTTCCCCATTGGCTTTTTCCTAACAATGGAATCAGGTCGTTACAATTTCAACCTTTTGAGTATCAATTCACCTATAAGGAGGCTTATGTAAAGTGTACTTGACGAATCTACATATTCTTAAGGACTTTTGTTTCGCTTCATTATATCCCTTTCGGCTTCATTCATATGTAATCGCAAATATATTATAATCAAATTTGAAATCTAATAAAAATAAATTTGTTACAAAAAAAATTGATATCACAATAAACTATATGCATAATACAAAAGCAAGCAGAAACACATAAAAAAACAAAGAAACATAAAATAGAAAACAATTTAGAGAGATCCAGATGAATAACAAAGAAAAAGCTAATATTTTACGGCGCTAATTAGTTGAAGTTCTTAAATGACTTTCGAAAGATCATCCTTGTACCTTGTGAGAATTCTAACAAAAAACTTATCACATATATAAATTTGTACGAACAAGAACAAATAAATTTATCTTTTGTCAAATAAACCAAAACTCTCTACATTTTCACAATATGAATAATTTGAAAATACAAACTCCTTTTGGTATATTCAATGAAAAGAAATGAAAACTTGATTCGCACACCAAAAATACTTAAATCATAAATAAATAAATAGGTCAACACAATGTAGTGACAGTTGACGTGCAGGTACGAAAACAACTAAAAGAAGAAGTTGAAGAACAAAACAATAGAATCTAACATCAATTAGCCGATGAACAAATTAAAGTTAAAGTAATACAATAATTTTGGTTTTTACGAAATTTAATGCCAAAGATTCAAAATAACATGCATAAAATAATAAACCACTTACCATGAAACTGAAGGTCCTATAAAATTCAAGAAAATTAAAAAATCATAATACAAATAGAGTAAAAGTGCATAGAAATACATATTCATACCGAGGAATAAATGAATAAGATTGAGAATGGAAGAAGAAGAAAACAACGACTGTGGTTTTTTTTTTAGAAGATGGAGCTTATGTGGTTACAGTGACAAATATACCCCTCCAAAAATTGTTAGATCAACACCTGTTTAAGGACATTTTGGAGTAGACATGTGTTCATTGCAGAAGGGCAAATAATTTTTTTTCTAATTAAAAAAGCGCAAGTTCTAGGTACAATTCAGATAACTTTTTGTAGAATGTCATATTGTTGTGTTCGTCCTATTCTTAATGGCTTATATAATAGGGTAATATATATATAGTGAGAGAGAGAGAAAAGAGATTCTTTAGATATCATACTTTAACAAAATTCTAAATCAATGAACATTCAAGAAAAGAACTTGGCATAACTATTCATAATTAAAAGAAAGTACCTATGAAAAATTATATAAAATCAAATTCATGACTTAAATAATGGGTGAAATCAGTTACAAACTTTGAAGTTCTGATGTCTGGTGCTCTATTTTCTTTCAAATAGTGGTGAGTAACTGTAGAAGAACAAGGGAGGGAGATGGAAGAAAGATGTTTGGCTAATGAACATGGGAGGAGAGAGAATTTGCTAATGAACATGGGAGGGAAGGAAGAGAGAGTTTGCTTGAATGGGAATTGTGGACGCAATTTAAGGAGTTATCAGATGAGTAGATAAACAAGGGCTCTATTTAATGTTTTTTTGAAGGAGTAATGTAGCTCAATCTATTTCATTACAAAACTGATACAAATTATTACATTGTAGAAAAATCGATAACTATTTTAAAATATAGATTGATAACTAAATATGATAGGGATGTATGTCTAATTAAATAATTTTTTCTACGTTGTTCTGCAAGAAATTCAGATTCCAATCCCTCTTGCATTGTATTATTTATATTCATGTACTGATTATTAGTCATTAGATTTCCACATGGACAAACCAAAATGCATTGATTATTTCTTTTATATTTTATCAACAAAATAGGAAAGTTCTAAAATTTATAATAGTCCACGTAGGAGGTTTTTACTCCATTCATCTAAAAGAATTGTTACATTTTATTTTTTGAGAGTTAATTTGATTAGTTTAGTTTAAAATCTAGATATTAAAAAATTATACATATTTGTGGTTGCAATTCTCTTTACATTTATAGGGCAAAAAAATCCTAAGATATTAATCAAATTTTAAGTAGTTTGTCTTACAATTAGAGAAACAGTATAATGTTTGTAAAACTTATATTATGCCCCGAGGCTACCCCTGGATGTAAACACCTAGGATCACGAGTGACCCCAGACTAACCTTGAGCTGGTATATCATAAGCATACTAAAAAATTACAGAATAAAATATACTATGTGGAAGCTTAAAACCATAATTAACTAAGAGTGAGGAATACCCAATACTAATCTCAATGTATAAAAGACTATGAGTTTAATGTTACTAAACAATCACTCAAAAGCTAAAGCTGAATCTAATGTTATGTCTGAAAAAGCCTCTAATGACTAGAATTGCTTAGAAATACCCTCAGCTAACTCTAGCAAAACTAAAACCGAATAAAAAGACTAAAGTGTAAAGAATGTCTATTGTTCTCGGAGTATAAGGACTCGCCACTGAAGTTGTTGAACTGGAGATTGGGAACCGATCCATGCATGATCTGGATGCTGAGTACCTGAACCTACATCATGAAATGATGTAGCTCAGAGTATACGTCAGTGCTTGGTATGTACTGAGCATGAAGGATATAAAGTATAGCTGAATAAAATATATAACTGAACAAAGCATACTGAGCAATAACATAATCTGAACTGAATGTAAATCCTGGAATATACGGAAGCCTGAACTAAATACAATGACCAAGTACTAATTTTGAACATGACATACTGACACTGAATGCTGAAATATAACTGAAACTACTGTTAACCGACATAAAATCATTTAGGCTAAACGCGGAGTCCGATATTTATTCCCCATCGAGAGGATGCTATATATCTTGCCAGGGGTATAAAGTCATGAATGTTCGATGTATTCACCCCATCGATAGGAGTCAATATACATTGCTAGGGGTAAAAAGACATGAATGGCGTGATCACTAAAGATGATGCTTAAGAGATGGGACTGATAAACCTACGGAGAACGTAGTTCCGATATTATTAGGTTATGTTGAACCTTAGTCCAACTCGGTCTAAGCCTACTCCCAACTGGAATGTGTATAAACAACATAACTAAATTTCTAGATAGCTCAATGTTCTGACTTGCAAAATCTGAGAATGCAACATTTAACTACTGAGAATGAAACATTCGTAATAGGAGCATGTATACATGTTTAACTGACCTAGCAAATGCAATTCATGAACTAAGAGAATTTACACAACTAGGGTTCTGAATTTCCTGCCAAGAACTAAGAAATAATTTCATGATAATCTGATTAGGAACACTATAACAACTAATTCACAAAAATTTTGCAAGGTTTGAGAAACCCTAGGTATAAACATGATATAGAAAATCAATAATGTAACTAAATTCTAGGGACTAGTGGAAGAAAGGAATTCACTACTGAAACCCCACATACCTGGTGACGAAATCTACATAGAAATCTTTCGATTTCTAGGCTGAAACTTGAAGAACACTGTTGCTTGTTCTTGGGAGGTTTGGTCGACTTTTCCCCCTTTTTTTGCTCCAAGTTTAGATGACTTTTGGTGAATAAAGGTCCTGGTATGTCTGACTAAGTTATTAGACTTAAACTGAGTAAAACAATGGAGTTTGGGCATAAAACGATGAAGTTTAAGTGCCCAACGCATAGGAAAAAGAACTAAATGAGTCTAACATAAAAGTTGACTAAGGCCACCCACGGAGGGACCTACAGGCTATAGGACGACCTACTAACCGTAGGTAGGGGTCGTCGGTCAATTTTGCACGACATGGTTTCACTAAAAGGAGCATAACTTTTTACTCGGAGATGGGATTTTAGAAAACTCGGTGGCGTTGGAAAGAGGATTCAATTATCCATCATTTGGTAGCTCATAGGCCACCTAATTCCTTTTGCGCAAAGAGTGATGACCATTTGAAGTTAACCCAACAACAATTTCCCTCTAACTGGCTGCTAACCATCACGTACGGTAAGACCTATGGTCCGTAGGTCAAACCATGGACCGTATTAGTCAATCGTGTGTGGGATCAAAGACTATAAAGATTTGGGCCTTAACGATGAAACCCCACCTATGGTCTTTGGTCCCATCTACGGTCTGTGTGTTGTTCCGTCGGTACTAGCACCAGTTTTCTAAAAACTAGGATTTTTCTTCATTTTGAGATCCAAGGTGTTACAATATCTCCCCCTTGGGAACAATCATCCTCGAATGAAGTCTAAAAAAGTTGAGTATGGAGGGAAGAAGTTGCAATCCCTACCACTTAGTACTAGAAACTGATATCTAACTGAACTGGGTTCCAAGGACATGCAACGCTGAAAATGCAAGTATAAATAAGGGAATGAGGTATTAAGATTGAATTAAAGCACAAGTATACAGAGAAACTGGAGAAGAAAGTATTAGCTCAACTTGGAACAAAATTGGATGGAAAGAGTTGAAGATACTTGGCCTTCATGGGTGCTTCAACTACTCATCCACCTAAGGAACACATAAGCGACCATCTCCCACTTGGGATAAAATTTGTACTTTCTGGGGTTGAACTACACCTTTTGACTGGAATAATATAGGCTCACTGTCTAGTTTTCCCTTAATATCTGCTACCAATGAAGGTTCTGATCTATTTTTGACTATCACACCACCATATGATGTGTCTGTAAGACTAACTCCTAAGCAAGCAAGCCGATGAACATCTTTTTCTAATTCCTTCCCATTTTCCTCAACATGTACTACACCACCCTCTAGATCACCTTTTTTGTCCTTAAGGTAAAGATAATTTGACCTCTAGGCACTAGCTACTACCCTTTCATTCTAAGACTGGCTCGGTGGAAACTGAAGATGAACGATCCTAGTTCTACATTCGACTGAGGAATAATAGGAATGTAACCAATCCATGCCTAGAATGATATCAAAATCTACCATTTCTAACTCTACAAGATCTATTGAGGTGACTTTCTATGAGTATGCGACAGGGCAATTTATGTATGCATGTCTAGCTATATTTGGGTCACCAACTGGAGTAGAGATTAAAAAGGGTCCTGAAAGAGTTTCTGGACTGACAGTTAAGATTATTGCTAAAAGGATAGTTACAAAGGTAATAGTAGCCCCTGGATCTAACAATGCATACACATCTAAATGAAAGACTGGTAATGTACCAGTGACCACTTCAAGAGATGCTTTCTAATCCTGGCGAGCCTGGAGAGAATAGAACCTTTCTTGGCGCTGATCGCCACCTATACCAAATGACAGACCCTGCTGAGTGAGGCGAACTTCTGGTGCTATTGGGATTGTAGACTGAGCCTTACTATCATTACCTCCTTGCCCCAGCCTGGCAAAAGGGCAATCCTTCACCCTATGACCATATTGACCACATCCAAAACATCATTCCTTGCCTGCAGGACACTCACCTGGATGGTTCTTACCACATTTTGGACAAGTTGGGTAGGTCCTATTTCCTAAAACACTTCCCCGAGACTTAGAGCCTGGTGCTCTACTATTATGATCCTGTTGAAACTGTGAGTGATTTCCACCACCCGATTTCTTCTTAGAGTACTCATAGTTCCCTTTTCTAGCTTTCTATTTGACCTGAGCTATTTCCTTAAACTTATCTCTCTCAACCTACTAAGCATGAATTATGAGCCTAGAGATATTAATATCCCTTAAAAATATAGCATTCATGCGCTCTGTCTTCACTTAGTCGGATACTCCAAATAGAAGCTTACTCATTTGTACCCTTGGATCAACAACTATCTGTCGAGAATACCTGGAGAGTTGGGTGAACTTAAGTCTGTACTCTTTGACTGCCATAGTTCCGTGCCATGAATTCATGAATTCCTTAGCCTTAGCCTCTCTCAAATCTTTTGGGAAGAACCTGTCCAGAAAAGCTCCAGTAAAGCATTCCCAAGTGATCGAAAATGCATCTGTACCCCTGTTTTCTTTCCACTAAGTAAACCAAATGTGAGCTACATCCCTAAGCTGGACGGATGCCAACTTTACCATATCATTACCAGTTACTTGCATCACTCCAAAGATTTTCTTAACTTCATCGATGAAATTATGTGTTTCCTCAACAACTTGCGACACTAGAACCTCAGGCGGATTCATCAAAACAAAATCTTGAAATCTTGCTGACACTGATCCACCATTTCTATTAGTAGGAACTGGAACATGATGATTGTTCTGGTTAGTTATACTCTGAGAAGAAAGCTGAATCACATTTCGAAACTCTACATTCAAACCCTTTTGATATGGGACTGAAAGGATTGCGTACCATTGCATGCATAATAATTATGTGGTTAAGCTTTACGAGGAGGCATGATATGAAACACATAACGATGGATTAGAAAGGAGATCATACCGACGCACGATAAGAATAATGTAGTGCACTTCACACCTATGAAAAGGACTCTACTTAGTGAGTCTTTTCAGATATCCTAGGACTCTTGAACCTAATGCTCTGATACAAAGTTTTTCCGCCCCAAAGCTACCCCTGGACGTAAACACGGGACCTACGATCACGAATGACCCCAAGCTAACCCTGAGATGGCATATCATAAGCATACTCAAAGATTACTGAATAAAATATATTGTGCGGAAGCTTAAAACCATAATTATCTGAAAGTGGGGAATACCTAATATTAATCTTAATGTATAAAAGACTATGAGTTTAATGATATTGAACAATCACTCAAAAGCTAAAGACGAAATTAATCTTATGTTTGAAAAAGGTTGTACTGACTAGAGTTGCTGAGACATGCCCCTAGCTAAGTTTAGCAAAAATAAAAACCGAATAAAAGGACTAAAGTGTAAATCATGTTTATTGTCCTCGAAGTATGAGGACTCACCACTAAAGCTGTTGAACTGGAGATCGGGAAATAATCTATGCATGATCTGGATGTTGGAGTCCCTGAACCTACATTATGAAATGATGTAGGCCAGAGTATGCGTTAGTACATTGAATGTACTGAGCATGCAGGATATAAAGTATAGCTGAATAAAACACATAATTGAAAAAAACATACTAAGAAATAACATAATTTGAACTTATTGAAGACTGAACTAAATGCAATGACGAAGTACTTATTCTGAACATGACATAGCAAGACTGACTGCTGAAATATAACTGAAAACTTGGTCAAATTCAATGGAGTCTGACTGTGGGAGCAACTATTAACCGGCATAAAACCACGTGAGCTAAACGCGGAGGCCGATGTATACCCCCCATCGAGAGGATCCAATATACCTCTCTTGGGGTATAATGGCATGTTCAATGCATACACCCCATTGATAGGATCCAATATACCTTGCCCGAGGTATAAAGGCATGAATGGCGTTATCACTAAAGTGGATGCCCAACAGAGGGGACTGATAAACCAATGGGGCACGTAGTTCTAGGACTAGAGGGTACGTTGAACCCTAGTTCAAGTTGGTATGTGCATAAATAATATAGGAGTAAGCCTACTCCCAACTCTGGATAGCTCAATGTTCTGACATGCAAAATCTGAGAATGGAACATTTAACTACTGACAATGAAACAGTCGTAACTGGAGCATGTATAACTATTTAACTTACCTAGCAAGTGCAATTCATGAATTAAGAGTATCTACAGAACTAGGGCTCTTAATTTCATGCCAATAACTAAGCAACAATTTCATGAAAACATGATAATTTGATTAGGAACAATATAACAGCTAATTCACAACAATTATGCAATGTTTGAGAAACCCTAGGTCTAAACATGATATAGAGAATCAAGAATCAGACTCAATTTTAGGGACCTAGTGGATGAAAGGAATCCACTAGTGAAATCCAACATACCTGGTGACGAAATCTACGGGGAAATCCTTTAATTTCGGGGCTGAAACTTGAAAAACACCGCTGCTTGTTCTTGGGAGGTTTGGTCGACTTTTTCCTCCAAATTTGGATGATTTTTGGTGAATAAATGTTTAGGGTATCTCTGACTAAGTTATTAAGCTTAAACTTGGTAAAACGACGTAGTTTGGGCATAAAACGACAAAGATTAAGTCCCTAACGCAGAGGAAAAATACTTAAATGACCCTAACTTAAAAGCTGATGAAGGCCACCCACACAGGGATCTACTAGTCGTAGGTCGACCTACCAACCGTAAGTAGGGGTGGTTGATCAAGTATGCCCGATAGGGCTTAACTAAAACGGGAATAATGTTTTTATGGGAGATCGGATTTTAGTAAACTTGGTGGCATTGGAAAGAGGATTCAATTATCTATCATTTGGTTGGTCATGGGCCACCTAATTCCTTTTCTGCTAAGAGTGCTGACCATTTTAAGTTGACCCAACAACAATTTCTCTCTAACTAGCCGTTGATCCTCACCTATAGTCAATAGGTCCAACCACGGACCCTACTGGTCGATGATGGGTGGGATTAGAGACTATAAAGATTTTGGCCTTAACGACGGAACTCCACCTACGATCCATGGTCCCACCTACGGTCTGTGGGTGGTTCCGTCGATACTAGCACCAAATTTCTGAAAACAATGATTTTTCTTCATTTTGAGATCCGAGGTGTTACAACTTAAGAACAAAATAGCAATATAAGGATCAAAATAAGAAGAATATAAGACAAGAGGAACAATATAAGATAATTTTCTTACTTTCAATCTCTCACCAAATCTCCAAGTGTCCACAATAAGAACCTTTATGCCTCTATTTATAGTGAAACATAGAGGCATACAAAAGGTTAGTCATAAACATGAGATTAACATGAATATAATGGAGGAGGTTATGGAGATGAAAGGTTACAAGAATAATGATCATAAAGGTGGAGGTTATCTTCATAATGGAGGGAAGTAATGCACATAATTAGTCATAGTAACATCTTGGTATACTGATAAATGCTCAGCTATGCCTCATCCAATACAAGGTGTAGGAGATCGTAATCTAGTTTAAAACCCAACGAAGAGTTGAGGTCGAACCCACATAGAGCAGTACAACTTTGAATTCATTTACGAAGTTATAAACGTAATCTAATCGGTTGTAGGAATAGAAATTATGAAAACCATTTAAATAAATCAAAAGGGGTGATACAAATGTCAGATGGGGGGATTGGTTTGTCAATTAGCAACTAATTTTTTTTTAAAAATAAGGGAAATAATAAGTAGAGAGGAATATTTGGGGATGTGATCGATTATAGGCTAATTTTGCTATATGGGTAATTGGAATTTACAAACAACTGCTAAATCTCTATACGTAGGCTAGACTATCTATGCAACAACTTTTTCTCTAACAACTATTACGATTCAAGCAAGTTCTCTCGAACCTCGACAAGCTTAACAATATACAAAATCCAAAACCTTAATTTCTCTACTCTCTCTTTCGATACATAAATAGGGAAAATGGATTTTACCCATAACCTCTATTTATAATCAAGTTACAGACATCAAACCTAAATATCTAGTATCGAACTAATTACCCACTCCAATCAGTATCCTTTGGGCGACGTTTGTGAGGATTGCCAAGCTCATTCGGTGAGTCGCCATTCATGCTTCAGCTCAGCTTCTCTTGCTTTAGGCTTCAGGTGTTTGAACCCCATTCTGTGAGCTCGTTTTAGTCTGCTTTTGGCATTCGGCATATCGTCGAGTACCACCTTAGTTATGCTTTCAAGCCTTCAATTTTTCTCCTTGCAATGTCTCTTCCCTCATTAAAAAATAAAAAAATATTAAAATAGAGTAGTTTAATGAATATAATACTAAATAGCTTGGGAAAAAAGTTATCAGTCTAACTCTCTTAATAATGAGATCTATCTTTTTTTAATTTTTATTTAAACAATTATGAAATATCCTCATAATTAGGTAATTAAAGAATTAGACAATTACTTAGTAAATATATGAAAATAAGGGAAGTCATATTTCACGACCCTGACCCGTCGTGATGAGCACTCAAACTAACCCCCAATGGAAGAACCAACTAACTACTCAAATACAATTTAATAATCATTAAAAAATAAGTTGTTTCAACGATTTAATACATTCTTTAAATAAATAAAAGAGAGTTATTTTAAAATCCCAAGTCATTATCATTCAAACAATTCCTAAAGGAAGTTCCCTAGGAACTATAAGTCATGGTACCAAAACTCTTATTGTCTAAAATGAGGGGGTTCAACCCCGAAAACATAAGTCTAAAATACCTAAGTTAGAAGAGACAGACTAAGAAGATAAGAGGAATCCATGGCATCCCGGAAGAAGTAGCTCACCCTTATTTTCAGATATCACGTGTCTCGCAGTTGAGGTACCGAATCAACCAACTGAATATGCTTTATAGTCAACAAATAAAGGAAAAGTGCAGTATCAATACACAACCACAATATAATGATATGATTATAAGCTAGTTCGATTTATATGATATATGAGCAGGGAATCACAACTTTGTAACACAAATAATATACAACTACAAACATAAGATTAATATAACACAGACTTCCAGCCCTTAACCTTGGTCTATATGTATAACAAATATGAACGACCACAACACAACAAGCCAACCGAGTTCTCTCACGAAACCCACACACAAACTATTGGTGTATCGGCGTGGTACCTGACCAAACAATGTATAGATATTCTCCTATCAAGTGTGGTACCAAAGCCAACCATTAGTATATACTAGGAATGATATTCGAGTCAAGCATGAGGATATCCTGTACTATGTGGGTACGCTAGATAACCAAAAAGCCTCCAATAAAATGACAACCACAATGAATGAAGATCACAGTGGTATACCCAATTAAAACATATTCATTTCATGCGATTAACAACCTTAAACATTTCAAGTCATACTCTTTCCCTTTTGCCTAATCATATATTATGCATCTAATACTAATGAAGAACTTGACAAGAATATATAAAAGAAATCCCAATTTACTCAAACATACATGCATTTACGTAATCCAATTTAATCTATATGGAAAGGAAAATGTAGCCAAACTGTAGGCCTACAATGCATGCTCCAAATGACAATAATGGAGTTTATCCTTTCCGAATGACTTTCGAATTCTATCATGTTATCAAAACTAGAATCACAACGTTAGTATGGTCATTTAGATAGAAAAAACATTTTCAAAAAAACATGCCAAATTCGTAGTCAAATGTAGAATGTGGAATCCGCACTAGAATTTCTAGAATTTACTCCATGAAGAGGTCCTAATCATTACCTTGAAATTGTATTCCGAAATAACCACAATTCGGGGCTCTGAACACAAACAACAACAACATGCCAGACACTAAAAATAAGTTGAAATAAGGACTAGGACAACAACAAAAAATTGAATCGCACCTCGAAAAGAGGTGTACCTACAGTTTCCGATCACTCCCTAACAAATAAGAGTAGAGTGCCCCAAGTTGAGACACTTGGTTGAATGAAATCTTTATCAAAAAGACCTTTCAACTGCTCTTTTAACTCTTTCAACTCAGCTGAAGCCATTCTATATGGAGTAATAGAGATAGGTCGAGGTGACACTTGAACCGGTGAAGTCTTGAGGATTCATCCTTAATAACTCATGGATCATGGATGTATCACCCACAACCTATTGGTTCCCTCTTTCTTGTCCAGCTTGGTTGGTCACAACTTGACTCAACATCGAGATAACATTCCCGAACTCAGCATTAGTGACCTCTCATTTGGGTTGCACTTCCAGTGCATTGGGGACCCCTTGATCCTGAGGATCAACATTCCTCCTAGCAGGAAGACCTAAGAAAACTCTTCGTGGAGGTATGATCTGAAAGATACGTGCAAGCATGAATTTGAAACAAACTTTATAAAGTTGAACTATATTGCACAAAAAGAGTATGAAAGAAGTGAGATAGTTCCTAAATGTCGTTGTCACACCCCGAGACTACCCCCTTGACGTAAACACGAGACCTGGAATCACAAGTGACTTGTAATGTGGGGAATACCCAAAACTTAACTTTGCGGAAGCAAAAATGATAAATAACTATATTGTGGGGAATACCCAAAACTGATCTGATTATAAAAAATACTATTGAGTTTAGTGATACAGAATAATCACTCAAATGCTAAAGCTTAATCTAATAATAGGTCTGAAAAGCCTCTACTGACTAAAGTTGCTGGGACATGCCCCTAACTTACTATAGCAAAATTGAAACTAAAGAAAATGATTGAATATGAAAACATGTCTATTGACCTTGAAGTATGAAGATTCACCACCGAAATAGCTGAAATGGAGATCAGGAACTGATCTATACGTAATCTGAATGCTGAACACTTGAACCTACATTATGAAAGGATGTAGCGCATAGTATGCATATGTACTTGAAATGTACTGAGCATGCAGGATATAGAGTATAGCTGAATAAAATACATAAAACTGAATGAAGCAAACTGAACAATAATATAATTTGAACTGAATGTAATGACCAAGTACTAACTATGAATATGACATACTGAGACTCAATGATAAAGTATAATTGAAAACAAGGTCAAAATGTACTAAAGTCTGACTTTGGGAGCTACTATTAACCGACATAAAACTATGTGAGATAAACATGGAGTCCGATGTATACGACCCATCGAGAGGACCCAATATACCTTGCCATGGTTATAAAGGCATGACTGGCGTGACCAATAAATATGATGCCCAACAGAGGGGACTTATAAACCTACGAGGCACAGTTTTGGGACTATGAGGGTATGATGAACCCTAGTCCAACTCGGTAATAAGTCTACTCCCAACTGGAATGTGTATAAACAACATAACTAAGATACTAGATAGCTCAATGTTCTGACATGCAAATCTAAGAATGCTACATTTAAATACTGACAATGAAACATTGAAAAATGGAGACAGTATATCTGTTTAACTTACCTAGGAAGTGTAATTCATGAACTAAGAAAATCTACACTACTAGGGTTCTTAGTTTCATTCAAAGAACTACGCAACAATTTCATTAAAACATGATAATCTCATTCTGAACATGACATACTGAGACTGAATGATGAAATATAACTGAAAACCTAGTCAAATGCACTGAAGTCTGGCTGTAGGAGCTACTATTAACCGACATAAAACCACGTGAGCTAAACATGAAGTCCGATGTATACGCCCCATCGAGAGGACCAGTATACCTTGTGAGGGGTATAAAGGGATGAATAGCGTGATCCATAAATCTTATTCCCAACAGAGGGGACTTATAAACCTACGGGGCATGTAGTTCTTGGACTATGTGATTAATAACATTTCAAAGACACTTCATCCAATTCTAAGCGTCAACGATCGTTACTCAGTATATAACCCAACTAAATGAGTTGGGGTCGAATCCCACATGGAGTGATACGTTTTTGAGATTCAATAGTAAAGTGTGAATATGATCAAATCATTCATAGGTATAGAATTTATCGAATAAAGACATTATTCAAATTAGGGGGTGACACAAATTTCAAATGGGGGGTTTTGGTTTGAAATTATCAACTACAACAACATTAAACAATACGAAATAACAACAATGAGATGGGTTTTTGGGATGTGATTCGATTATAGGCTAATATAGACAAATGGGTAATTTCAACTGCTAGAAAATAGCTAGATATTAGTGAGTAAGTTAGACTATACAAGAGGTAAACTTTCTCTCAAACAATTTACCCCGACTCAAGTCGATTTCTCTCGAACATGACAAGCATCGAAAATAAGAATAGCCCACACTTTAGTCCATTCACTCTCTCGAGCTGAATGTGTGGAATTAGGTTAAAGATTTACTCTCTCGATCTGAACCCATGACAACCCAATACCCACGGACCATCAATCAATAATCTTAGTTTTAAAACCTCTCTCTTGAGCAAGCCAAGAACACAAGGGTAGAACTGCATTTACAACTACAATTCTTAAATTAAACCACAATTAATGATTGAACTCACTTCTAAATAGAATTTAAACTAACAATTAGCAATACCCATAAACTAAATCATCCTATAATCACAAAATCACACCCCAAGAATTGGGGTTTTAGCTAGACATTATAACAAGATTAAAATCGTTACCAAATTGAGTTTCCATCAACTGGGTAAGATTGATTTCGTCTTTACAATAGTCCAAGTTGAATAATCTCAAAGACCCACTTTCAATTTCTCAAAAGTGAAAAACTTCAATTCTTCAAAGCTAAGCAAAACTAGAGAAAACTTGTCTCTCAGTACAAAACGTAATTAAAAATCAGTTCTGAAGAGTAATTGATACTAAATTAAATGTTCAAAAATGTATGTATTGTCTCCAAAAATGCGTTGCAAAGAGTCACTCGGCGAAGTAAGTCTAGCTCGGCGATCCGCTGTTTGGTCATTTCCATAGCCCTTCTGCTTTGGCCTTCCGCATCCTCAAGGTCTCTAACTTTGGGAGATCCAACATTGCATCACGGAACCACTCAGTGATACGCCAACTGCTTCTTTGTCTCGCCAACTTAGTTCTTTCCTTTAAGGCTTGACATACTTGAACTTTAGGCGGTCAAGTAACCATTCGGCGACTCAACAAGTGGACTTGGCGATCACTAGGCTTGCTTTTCTTCATTCTTTCAGCTTGCTTCGTTCCTTTTTGCAAATTAGTGTCCTTGCTTTGTTCCTCAATCCATATACCTGGAAATCAAGGGTTTTACATTCGTTATTGGCATAAAATAAGCATTTGAGGACACTAAATTATTGTAAATAAAGCCCTATATGAGTCCTAATCACGGACTCATCAACACCCCCAACTTAAAGTTTTGCTTGTTCTTAAGTAAAACTCAAGTTAAGCAGTTTAAAAAGGATGTCTCAAACAATGTTACACAAGACTCAATCATGAATGTACACAATAAGACTCAACTTACTCATGCAAGGGTCAATTGTGCACTCAAAGATTCAATTTGTGACTCACCATTATCAAATATTATCAAGTTCACAATACTTGCTCCAAATGCAAGTTCAAGATCAACAAAAGTACTCAAATGCCCTCACACAAAGATGGATTCCATATTCACACACAATGGTTCAACACTTTATAGTTCTGAAATCACATACAACTCTCACACTCACAAAGATGAACAAATGCATGAGTTCACCCATAGGTTTGCCATTATTTTAACCAGCATTCGTTTCAGCTCACTAAAGATCAAAAAGGTCTTTTCAAGGCTTCTAAAGGGGCTTAGTCTAAAGGTATGATCGTTTAGGATCAGTGGCTTCTATCCTCATGAAATGTGGCATGAAAATCACTTTGTTTCCTTTTCTTCAACATTCTCATTCATGCTTAAAATTCACCCCATTATTCACTTTTCATGGAATACCGGACGCCCCATTTCTTTTGCTACTTTCACAACTTTATTCCACAACTGTTTTTAATATTTTTCTTTTTCATTATTCTCTTCTCTTTTTTTATGGAGGGGTTCCATACTTTATTTTTTTAAAAATGGATCATGGGGGACTTCTTTGCACTTCTTCATTTACCTTCCCTTTTCACCACACCCCCAACTTAGGCTTTTGGTCTAAGTTAGTTATTCAAGCGAACCACACTTCATGAGGATTATGGGTGAATGGATAAAGAGAGGTCTCATTTGCTGAAGTTTCTTCCATCAAAAGGATAAGGCTCAAAGGGTGTTCAAGCAAAGTTCACACATCGCACAAGGTTGGCCACAATAGAGGTATATTGTCAAATTGTTTCACTCTTCAAAAAATGTTGCCTAAGATCATTTCAAGAGATTGCATCACTTAGTCAATCGGACCAACGGGGCAAATTCTAGGTGTCATCACACAAGGTTCACGGTAAACTTATCACACAAGGCATTGACACCAATATCAAACAAGACTCCACACTTTCGCTAGTGTGCAATGTTCATCACAAAAGACTCATTCGATAATCGGCTAGTCACAATGAGATGCAAAAACTTCACATATTGTGTATGCAACTTCATTTGGCCTCATCGTAGCCGCACATTCATTTTTGCTCGATTAAAAGCACTATTCAAGTCATTGGTATTGATAATGATCGATACTCAAATTTGCTCAAGAACAGCCACATTCAAACACAACAAGAGGTGGCAAATTATTTTTTAGAAGGGTCAAAAACCATTTGCATTCAAAATACGGAGCCACAAGCTCAAGCATCCACAAAACAGTGTCAAAACATAATTTACAGCACAAAAACCCAATATATACAAAAATAATAATCACAAGAGGTAGGTATGGAAATACCTCACCCCACCACAAATAAAAAGCAATTTGTCCTCAAATGAAACAAAATACTAAAATTCAATAAAAGTGACAAAGAGGGAGGTAAAGAAAAGTCCTGTCTACACAGTCGCTCCATCTGTCGGGGCATCAATGCCCGATAAAGCATCAACAACACTCGATCCTCTAGGGCTTGCCATGGATGTCTCTGTCAGTGATGTCTGAATCATTGATTGGAGAATCGTCTCCTCAAGGTCAGGCAGGTCTCCATAGATGTTCTCATTTGGCACCCCTATCTACTCCTCGTCGGTCTCTACCTCCAACTCATCAACTGCCACATCATCCATCAGCACGTCTCTGGTGGTGGCCGGAGGGATCTCAGGAGAAGTCGGGGCATCCTCATCATTTGCAGCCTCCAATAGTAAAGTGAAGTCAGTGGACTTCAAGTAGTCTACATCATTTCTCAGATCTGAGACTTCGGCTTCCAAAGCCATCACCTCTAAAGTGGCCACCTGTCGACTCTCACAAGTCTCTACTCTTGCAGCAAGCAAGACCCAACAATTATCTTAATCTATATTCGCTAAATCACACCCCAAGAATTGGGTTTTTAGCCACACATCAAGAGATAGAAATTTATACCTAAATGAGCTTGCATTCAAATGGGTACGAAGATTTACGTCTTGCTACAGGCCAAGAATGAAGAATCCAGAGACCTAAGTCCAAATCCTTGGAGATGAAACCCTCTTTTTCTTCAAATCTTCAAAACCCTCTCAAACTTAGAGAAAAAATATCAAAAAGTACTATTCTATATGAAAATTATAATAATTGTTCGACTCTTAAATCTACAACTCTAACTAGTATTTATAGATTTTACAGATTTGTGTTGCAGTGGATCATTCAGCGTCGTTAGTCAGAATCGCTTATCAACTCGGTGATTCACCCTTTGGTGTAGTTCATCACCATCTTGCAGCATCCTCCAGCATCGTCATGCTCTGGGTCATTGGGCGACATGGTACTGCTGCGTGGAATTGCTCAGCGATGCGCCGACTGCTCATTTTCACCGCCGATTTGTTCCTTTTCTTCATGGCTCAGTACGCTGGAATAAAAGATGAAAATGTGATTTATTGGTGACTCGTCGAATGGGTTCAGCTCTTTGCAGATCTTCCTTTCTTCGTTCTTTTAGTTTCTTTTGCTCTTTTTTTCTCGATTGCATCCATGATTTCCCTCATACTTCAAATACCTGAAACATAAAGGTTTTCATTAGATATCAAGATAAAATAAGCATTTGAGGACACAGTTTCATCAAAATATAGACCTAAATGAGTCCAATTTGTAGACTCATCAACACCCCCCAACTTAAATTTTTGCTTGTCCTCAAGCAAACTCAAGTTCAGTCGTTCAAAAAGGGTGTCTCGAACAGTGCTTCACGAGACTCAATCATAAATGCACACAACAACACTCAATTTACTTATGCAAAAATCAAATGTGCACTCAAAGATTCAAGTTGTGACTCACCAATATTAACAAATCTCATACTCACAATACTTGCTTGAAATGCAAGTTCAAGCTAAACTATAGTGCTCAAATGCCCACACGCAAAGAATGATTCCATATTCACACAATGGTTTCATAGTTTAAAGTTTGGAATCAGATGCAACGCTCACACTCACAAAGAAAAACATAATGCATAATTTCACCCATAGGTCTGCCCGTATTTTTCAATCAATATTTGTTTCGGCACACTCAATATCAAAAAGGTCTTTTCAAGGCTTGTAATGGAGTTGACTGCAAAGGTATGGTCATATAGGCTTAGTGGCTTTCATCATCATGGAATGTGGTGCTCACAACACTTCCTTTCCTTTTCCTTTATCATTTTCTTTAGTTCTCATAAGTCATCCTATTATTCGCTTCCAATGAATTGTTAGGAAACGCCATTTCTTTTGTACGTTATTCCACAACTTTCTTTTTCATTTTTTTTCTTTTTATTTTCTATCTTTTCTTATCTTTTTTTTATATGGAGGGGTTCTATTTTTCTCAAAATCATGGGTAAGAGGAACTTTCTTGCACTTCTTGATTTGCCTTCTTTTTTCACCACACCCCCAACTTACCCTTTTGGCCTAAGTTGGCTATTCAAACTAACCACCACTTCATGAGGATTAGGGGTGATGGATTAAGAAAGGTCTAGTTTTCATCAAGTTTCTTCCAAAGAAAGGTAAGGCCCAAGGGCGTTAAAGACCCAACAATTATCTTAACACATATTCCTTAAATCACGATAGTTTATTCTAACACCCTCCCCCCACCCCCCCCACCTCCCGTTCAGAACGCATAAGTTAACCGGTACCTTTGGGGATAAGACAAAGAGTGTCTTATATGCTAATAAGAATGTTTTATAAGGTGATATAGTCGTTCAATGATCATAAGTTAAGTTTTGAAGTCAAGCAAGTTGAGAAATAAAAAGTTGGCAAAAGTTAGAGTAAGTTTCTTTGATAAATTTTCTAAAAATTGGGTTAAATGTCTCGGAGCTTTTCTCCCAATCTATAAAGCTTTAGAAGAACCCCAATAAATGAAATCGAAGGTTTACGAGTCTACTTTCCAACGCACTAATTCATTTGTCCATATGAAGATATTCAGATTTTAGTGAGACTGCACAAAAAGGCACGTGAAGGTGGGCCCCTAGCCCATATGTCGGTTTAGATTTATAAGATCAGATTTCCCTTCATTTTATCTCATTATTTTCGACCAAAATAAGAATAAAACAGTCCTAAATCCTCTCTAAAGGTTCCCCTATCATCCAAGTAAAGATTTACAAGATTTCAACGTCGTTTCACCCTCGGAACATTCATACAGATTGTGTTATTTCTTTCCTCCTCGTTGGTTGTGATTTGAAGGATTCTTCATGCTGAAGGAGTCTCGTTTTTATGTGGTGTTGCTTCTGTTTGGTGGTAATAATTATCACCTTTCATTTTATTGAGTGTGATCAAGATATAGCTATGCGATATAAGGAAGAACACGAATAGACGGCTGGAAAAATTGTATTTGGATAGTTACGTGATGTTTGGTTGTTTTGAAGTATTTACTGATATTGTTGTTGATGGAATTTTTTTGGAAATGCTTTGTATGTGTGTGGTTCTTGTTGATATGAGTCTGGAAGAGAAGAAGAAGTATAGATGGATATATAATTGTAAAATAAATTAGTGTAACGTTGGTTGTATTATTGCATTGCAATTTTCAAATTATTTCTTCTTTGTTCAACGTCTTGCGTTTAAGGAGATTATTTCATATTGATAAGACATGTTAATGTACTACAAGCTCCATCAAGTTTAAGTTTAGGTTTTGAACTTTTAAGCTCTTATTGCATATGAAGAGAAAGACATGACTCCAAATATAATTATTTGACGAACGTATAGGATGATGATTGGAAGCGGCGAGTTCAAGTTATTATGGTTATATTGAATAATTATAGGACTGTATTATACATTTTTTTTATGGATTTAATGGTTTGAAGACTCATGGTTAGGATTTGTTATGATTATTTTGGGTTGGAAAAGAGGGGTCTGGCGATACGCTGTTGTGCAGGCATACTCTATTTGGTTGTTGTTGACTATTGCGTAGGCCTCCACTTGTTAATAGCTACTGCAAAAATGTATGTTATGTCATTAATTTGAAGTTGTAATTTGGAGAATAGAAGGTAATGAAGCATACATTTAAAAATGGTTTGTTGAGCTAATCACTCTGTTAGTGAGCTCTAAATCGCTACTTTGACCCTGACGTATTAATATTCTGCCTGTAATGGTTGTGTGACTTGATTTTTTTGTAGACTACCTACTGTAAGGAAGGGGGTACAATACATATTGATACAACAAGACCCAAAATCGAGGTTGTTAAGGCTACGCTCTGTACTTCCTTTGAGCACGAATTTTGGAATCCTAAATCGTCAAATATTGTTTTACTACTCTATTACTAGAAAGACCTTTGGTGAAAGGCATTGATATTGCAGCTGGTGTATTTTTGTGACTCCATTATGTTGCTATTCCACTCGTTCGGTTAGATAGGGTATTTGGCGTCTTTATGTCATTTTATTGGTTCTCTTGACTATAGGTCCATATGTACATATTTTTTTTCTTCTTTAGGTGTAGTAACTTAAAAAGATTAGACATGAACAATATGAATTTGAAATCAGTTCTCCTTCCTCGCTAATTTATATTTTTGAAAACTTTTAAATAAAACGTCGATCTCCAAAACTCTTAAATATAAATCGTTGGTTTAAACTACTAAAGTACAGGTTTTTTTCTGAAATACTTTCTTCTACAAACCACTAACGAAACATATATAGATACTAAGTGAAGAATTTTAAGCTCTTTATGAACATCCTCAAGTTTAAGTTGCCTTTCTAAATCCAAGTTAAGTGTTCCAGTTTAATATACAAGTATATAAGTTTCACGAGATATTTACATGTGATACGAAAGTGATTACGAGATTATGAGGACAAGAGTACCAATGAGCCAGGATTGGCAACATGATTCAGGTAACAAATGCATTACGGATCCATGACATTACATGCTATGCAATCTACTTCCGAGCTATAATCGAAAGGTATGGGGCCTATTGCCTATATTTATACGTATGAGACACAGATGGCCACAAGTTGGCGAATATAATCCCGGTTCACTACCGGAAGGCATCACCCTTGCTAGCACTTAGTTGGGTATGCCAAGCATTTGCATCTATATATTTATATATATATTCACGACATACGATTATGCGAGCATACCATGCATATTTAATTTATATAAGGTTTGATGCCAGCCATGGAGGCTACCAGAGTTTCTGTTTCAGGTGGTATCTTTATTCCCCTTTTTACAGTAACTTTTATTATTCTATTTTCTGCCTTACATACCAGTACATTTTTATTCGTACTAATGTCCCATTGCCTGGGATATTTTTTTTTGTTTCGTGCGTGCAGGTCCAGGTAGGGATTCTGATTGACCCCTCTGCTAGGATTCGGGGTTCAGGTGTGAGTTGGTAAGCTCCACTTCTTCCTGGAGCTTTCATAGGATGTTACTTTTATTGTACAGTTTGGGTATAATCGGGGCCTTGTCCTGACCAGTGCTTATGTCACTCATAGAGGCTATTGTGGACACAATATTCTGGGTTTCTTTCTGTAGCTTCCAGTTTCCAGCCACATAGGCTTGGCATGTATAGATATGTATGTATGTGTGTATATCGTCATGGTAGCCTTGTCGGCTAGCTAATACCTTATTATCTTTCGCTTATCTACCTTCGTCTATATGACTTACCGATATTCATGTTATGACCTTAAAGGTCCAATCATTCTATTTTAGATGTTTTTTTGCCCGACCTTCTAAGCCCTAACTTGAGTCAGTTTGTATGTTTATGTGTTTAACTTGATTTCTTAAGGTGTCGAGTGCTAGTCACGCCTTCTCTAGTTTGGGGTGTGACACGCATTCTAGCTAGGTCATTGCTTCGATTCCTAAGACATAAACCATTCCAGTGCTTCTCCATTCAAGCTTCGGCTAAAGAGCCGGATTACCAAAACTTCATTCCTTCCAACTTCCACGAGCTAGTCATAGTAGGCCCTCAGGTGCGCTAAAGGATTCCATGTTCCTCCGAAAATGTCAAATTTAGGCACTTTAAACCCTTCTGGGAGGTCTAGATTTGGATGGATGCACAAATCCTTGTAACTCAACCTAGCGACCTTAGGAATATACTACAGCTCCTTCATGGCTTTTCTGATCTCTTCTTTCATATTCAGTTTGGCTACCTCTTCGTTTGCCCTCCACTCTCTCTCATGTTCCTTATAGTGATCAAGTTCGAAACAGTTGACATACGGTTCATGTCACACCCCAAACTCAAGGGGGCAACTGGCTCCTAATGCCAAAACTCAGGCCCGAGCCGACCCTACTGAACCATTTGCTACTAGCGCATGGTAGACACACGTAATCAAGAAACAAACTAGTATATCCCGGCTTAAAACTAAGCCCTCGGTCGGTAAGGCCCCTGTCAACATATATATATATATATATATATATATAAGAAAAAACTAGTTTCAAGAATTCATATAAAGAAATAGCTAACTAGCACAAAAGTCCTGACTGGGCCGTCGAGGCCACCATGATATCTATACAAGAACTGGAAGCAGGTATATATCAAGACAATATATCAAACAACTCACAAGCCTCAGCAAACCAACAAAACTAGGCCAGCATGGCCATAACCTAGCTCTACACCACACATACTAATCTGCAAGCCTCAAAGAGTAGTAAAGATTGGCGGGATAGGGCCTCAGCCTACACATAAAAATATACACAACAAAAGCTAACAAACCTCCAAACTCTGGCAGCTCCGGAGGAAAAGGGCTAGCTAACCAGATAGAAGTCAATCCTGCTACTTAGGAGGTCTACTCGGTCATCTATCAAAACCTGCATGCATGAATGCAGCGCCCCCAGGAAATGGGGCGTCAGTACAAAATAATGTACAGAGTATGAAAGGTTGTAGACTAAATGAGCAAGTATCATAATATACCAAAAGCAATCAAGTAAGGAAATCAAATATACATAAGCATGCCAACCCACTACTGAATCTAATAAAATATAATAATAATCAAACATCAACCTAACCAAGCCCCTATAGCCCGGTAGGTACAAACAACATTCACCTACTTAGGCCCCCATAAGCCCAGAAGGTGCCAAATCAATCTACATAACATTATTGGTAGTCCCTTGTCTTTGTAAGAAGTCTCATAGCCCTTTTTGGCAAAGATATAGCCTCGTAGGCAGCGCATACCCCTCTTAGGTAACATCATAACTCTATGGGCAGCACGTAGCCCTCTTCTGCATCACATATCCCTATAAGGCAATACATAGCCTTCTTTGGCGTCAGAATAGCCCCGTAAGCAACACATAACACTCTTTGGCATCAATATAGCCCCGTGGGCAACACATACCCCTATTTGGCAATAACATAGTCCTATTAGACAACATCATAGCCCCCATAGGCAGTTCATAGCTAAACAGCTAACCACAATAGCCCCAAGGGCGACAACAAACAATTAAATAGGCTGAAGGCGAGCAACTTAGTTATAAACAATATATATGAGTAATGTCCAAGTCGTTCCTAACTTAGGGTTGTTCTGAATAGATTATGAGTCCCTAAAATGAGGGTTTATAACCACTCAATTAGCCAACCACTCATAATTACATCTACAACATAACTAACATTAACTACTCTGTTATATCACTCCCAAGCTCTAAGGAAACATGCCAAACGAAGGGAGTAGCCTTAACATACCTTTTCCTTTATAATTTATGTTGAAAACATCTCTGTCCACACCACTACAATACTAAATAAAAAGGTAAAATCAATCAGTAATTAAGGACAAAAATTACTATGACAATTCAACAATCGATACGGATTCCTATCGTAAATTACAATCCAAAACCTAAGGTATCCGTAAACTGATAAAAGGTGATTTCTACCTTTCTTTAAATGACCAAAACACTAGAATACAGTCACTCCACTGGAAAAAAAACCTGTTGCCATAACTTCCATGGAGCTACACCGCTCAATTCACCTTGAAAATTATACCAAAACGACGAGCTCGCGACGTAGGGCAATTTTCAACAAAAGACCAAGAAGAGATCCTGAACACACAAGGATGATTTGAGGAGTATTTCTCTGATTTTCGTGGGTTTCTCACGAAATGGAATAAAGAAAAATGAAGAAGATGCTATCTTATAAGCTTCCACCGACTTAGGGGACCCACCTCACGTGCCTTCTTGCATAGTCTCGCAAAAATGTGAATATCTCTCTATTCTGAAGTTGTATAAACAAATTGTTTGATGCGTTGGAAACTAGACTCGTAGACCTTCTATTTAATGGGTGTCGAACCTATAACTAGTTATATATTGGGAGAAAACTTCCGAAAGATTTGACCAAAATTTCAGAGAAATCTTTAAAAAGGAACTTACGATAACTTTCGCCCACTTTTATTTTGCAACTTACCTTACTTCAAAACTTGAGATACAACCCTTGAACACTTAAAATATCACATACCACATCATTTTTAATTTATTACTCACCCTCTTTGTCTTTCGACAAATATACAAATTAATTTAGACGTTTAGAAAAGTCGGGGTGTTACATCCTTCCCCCCTTAGAAACATTCATCCTAGAATGAAAAATCTGAGACACACGGTTATGTCCTTAGGAGTTGCCAAAGTTTAGACAAAGTTTTCTTTGTGAATGTGACTATCCAGAACCTGAAACGCATAAATTTTTAACCTAGGTGTCTCACAGGATGACATAAATAGCTAAGCAATATAGCTCCACAATAACAGTGCGAGCAAAAATTTAACGACGACAACCATAATAAGAAACAATTATATAAAAAAATTTAGAGATATCTTACCCCACTACACCAATATAAACTGATATGCCATCACCCTGGGGTATGAAACAAGTGAGGATATTTGGACCTCATGTTCTCCTCAGCTTCCCAGGTCACCTCTTCTCTATTCTTGTTTCTCCACAATACTTTAACCAAAGCCACCTCTTTGGTCCTCAGTTTACGGACCTGTCAATCTAATATGGCAACTGGAGTTTCCTCATAGGACAAATCCTCTGTGATCTGAACATCCTCAACTGGGACAACCCGATAAGGGTCTCCTACGCACTTCCCTAGCATCAATACATGGAAAACTGGATGAACAGATTCTAACCCCGAAGGCAATTCTAACTCATAAGCCACTCATCCTACCCTTTGAAAGATCTGATATGGCCTAATAAATCTTGGACTAATCTTGCCCTTTTTGCCAAATCTCATAACACCTTTCATAGGCGAGACTTTTAAGAATACCCAGTCATCGACACAAAATTCTAAGTCCCTTTGTCACACATCTGAGTATGACTTCTGTTGGCTTTGAGCTGTTAGCAACCTCTCCCGAATAAGCTTAACCTGCTCCATTGTTTGTTGTACTAAGTCGGGTCCAATCAACCCTGACTCACCTACCTCGAACCATCCAATGGGGGACCTACATTTTCGCCCATACAAAGCCTCATAAGGTGCCATCCCGATGCTGGAATGACAACTATTATTGTATGCGAACTCAATAAGAGGCAAGTAGTCATCCCAACTTCCCTTGAAGTCTAGCGCGCACGCTCGTAACATATCTTTGAGTGTCAAAATTGTACGCTCAGCCTGCACATCTGTCTGAGGGTGAAAGGTTGTACTAAGATTAACCTGTGTCCCCAGTCCTTTCTAGAAGGACTTCCAGAAGTTGGCGGTAAATTGTGTTCCTATATCATAGATAATAGATATTGGGACACTGTGTAGCCTAACAATCTCTCTAATATAGAGCCCTGCATAGTCTTCGGTTGTAAAAGTAGCCCTGACTGGTAAGGGTGGGCTGATTTTGTTAGTCTATCAACAATTACCCAAATAAAGTCAAACTTGCGACACGATCGAGGTAACCCAATAATAAAATCCATATTAATTGCTTCCCACTTCCACAAAGGAATGGTTATCTCCTGAACTAGCCCAGCGGGCTTTCGATGCTCAACCTTCACCTGTTGGCAGTTAGGACACTGTACAACAAACTTAGAAATGTCCTTCTTCATCCCGTGCCACCAATATATCTCCTTAATATCATGGTACATCTTCGTCGAACCAAGGTGAATAGAATAACGGGAATGATGTGCCTCTTCCATAATCCGATGTCGAAGCCCTACAACATTCGAAACACACAATCGACCACTACTTCTATGGACTCCATCTCCTGTTATATTAAATGCTAAAGTCTGTTGATTCTGAGCCTTGGCTCTAAGCTTCTCTAAGTTAGGATCCTCTTGTTGCCATGATGTCACTTCTACAGCTAGAGATGATACGGTTGTGTCCTAAATTGTTACCCCACTATCTTCTGCCTCTAATAATCTGACTCCCAAGCTAGCTAACTGATAAAGCTCTCACGCCAGCTCACGCTTCTCAACACCTAAATAGGATAAACTACCCATATATCTTCAACTAAGGGCATCGGCTACCACATTCGCCTTTCCTGGATGATATAAAATATCCAAGTCGTATTCTTTCAGAAACTCAAGTCATCGACATTGTCGCAGATTTAACTCTAAATCGTGGGTCGAATAGTTCTTTTCGTGCTTTTTCAACTGCCTTGAAGCACATGTGATAACCTTACCATGTTGCATTACAACACATCCCAGCCCAACACTATAAGCATCACAGTACACCGCATAGCCTTCTGAACCCTCTAGCTATATTAGAACTGGTGTTGATGTCAACCTGTCCTTAAAGCTCCTGGAAACTATGCTCGCAAGCCTCATTCCATTGGAACTTAGTTGCTTTTTGAGTCAGCTTCGTTAATGGTGCTAAAAGTGAAGAAAACCCCACTACAAACCTTCTGTAGTACCCATCTAACCCTAAGAAACTACGAACCTCAATCGGAGTCATGGGTCTGGGCCAAGTCTTTACGGACTTAATCTTTTGAGTATCAACCGCAATGCATGTATCTGTACAATACGGCCTAGGAAAGCCACAGAGCTCAACCAGAACTCACACTTGGAGAACTTTGCATAAAGTTCCTGCTCTCGAAGAACTTGAAGGATGCTCGCAAATGATTTGCATGCTCAGCTTTTGAACGTGAATACACTGAAATATCACTAATAAATACAATCACAAACAAGTCTAGATACGGCCTGAATATACTATTCATCAGGTCCATGAACATTGTTGGGGCATTAGTTAATCCAAAAGACATTACCAAGAACTCAAAGTGTCCATATCTGGTTCTAAAAGTTGTCTTTGGAACGTCTTTCTCCCGAACTCGTATCTGGTGGTACCCTGATTTTAAGTCAATCTTTGAGAGACACTCAACACCTTGTAACTAATCAAATAAGTCATCGTTCCTCGGAAGGGGATACTTATTCTTTATAGTCGCCTTATTCAGTTGTCGATAATCGATACACATTCTTTGTGAGCCATCTTACTTCCTCACGAATAACACTGGAGCACCACATGGTGAAGCTCTAGGCCTGATAAAGCCTTTATCCAGTAGGTCTTTCAGTTGATCCTTCAACTCCTTTAGCTCAGCAGGAGCCATTCTATAAGGAGGGATAGATATGGGTTGTGTACCTGGTAGCATATCGATAGCAAAATTAATTTCTCGTTCTGGAGGGATACCAGGGAGCTCGTCTCGAAATACATCTAGAAACTCATTAACTATCGGAATATATTGAAGATTGGTAGAAATAAACCTACCTTTTGGCATTGATGTATCACCTTTCCATTCTAGAACTGCCTTTTCTGGAAAGTGGAACCTAACAATCTTTCTTTGATACTCAACATTATCATAACAAGATACTAACCAGTACATACCCATAATGACGTCAAAATCAACCATCTCTAACTCTACCAGGTCTACAGAGGTCTGACGGTCGATAATTTCTATCGAGCAACCTCGATAGACTCTCCTGGAAATAATAGACTCACCAACTAGTGTAGATGCAATAAAGGGTCGATCTAATGACTCTGCTACTATACATAACTTCCCCGCAATAAATGGAGTAGCAAAAGACAGAGTATATCCAGGATATATCAAAGCATAAACATAATGGGAGAAAAAAATCAATGTACTTGTCACAATATCTGGTGATGACTTTGAGTCTTGTCATCCGGTTAATGAATATGTACGGTTCTGTCCACTACCAGAACTAGATGCTCCCTCTCTGCCTCCGCCTCTACCTCTACATGCTGAAGTCTGGGGTCCACACCTTGTAGACTGTGCGAATGAGGAGGAACCTACTACTGACTTGGTCGACTGACCTATACCACCCTGACCTATGGTAGGGCAATTTCTCTACTCATGCCCCTCCTGTGCACAAGAATAACAACATGTGGAACCCTGTCTGCACCTCCCGAAATGCATCCTACCACAAGTAGCACAACGTAGCGGGGATGTCCTAGCCTGGTCTGAACCTCTCTGCTGCTATGAGCCTGATGCTCGTGAACCCTAACCTGGGCCTGACTGTCCCTAACGATCAAATATACTACCCTGGAACTGCTGTGGTGGAGCTCTAAGTGGCCTAATAGAATGTCGGGGTCTGGGACCACCGTGAGAATCTCCATCTGAACCAGCGGACTTAGCCCTCTTCTGTCTCTCTCTCGACCCTCTCACTCATATACTGTAGATGTCGGTGATCCTCTATGCCTTGTGCAAAGTCCTGAATTCACGATATATCCATATTATCATTTAGTGCAGCGGTAGAATAAGTGTTGATATAGTCTGAGTCAAGCCCTCCCACAAATCTACGCACCCTGTCATGCACTGTATTAATAAATGTTGGTGCATATCTAACCAATGAATCAAATCTCAGCCCGTACTCTTGGACACTCATTCTACCCTGTCGGAGGTTCAAAAACTGGTCCACCCGGCCATCCCAAATCTCTCGAGGAAAATAGTGATCTATGAAAGCTTCTGTAAAGTTATCCCAAGTGGATAGAGATGCATCTTTTCCCCTAGATCTCTCCCAACTTTCGTACCAAAATACTGCAACATCACGCAATCGAAATGCTGCTAACTCAACTGACTCAGTCGCGGAGGCATGCATGACTCTAAAGATCCTATGAAGTTGATCAACAAAGTGTTGAGGGTCCTCTCTGCGATCTGTCCCTGTGAACTGTGGACGATTCAAGGCAAGAAATTCATGAACTCTCGAACTTCCGAGTCCCTTCAGAAGGTCCAACAACATCTGGCACAACTGGCTGGCGATGTGCAACTACTAACTGTGCTAGCATATATACTACACTCTTGAAATCTTGATCAGATGGAATAGGAGGAACTAGAGGTGGTACAACTGGTAGAGCCAGAAGTCCTGTAGCCCTCGGAGGCTCCTGAAGCGGTGGAGAATCTATAAGGGGCTGAGAACATGTCTCCCCATGGGTCTCACAATGGGCTACCTCCACCTATAATACCTTGCTGGTACCCTCGCCTGCAGGTGTATCTAGACCCTGGCTAGCTGTGGTCTATCTAGTGTCAGCCATCTCTATCTGCATACAACTATCAATTATAAGCAAGAAACATCATCCCTTAAGACACCGCTCTATAGCACGAGGTGAGCAAAAGAAGGATAGTCTTTCTAACATGCCCGGTAACTTCTTGCTTACCGAATGTGGTGCACAACACATTTATAAATAAAACTCTACTACACACGACTTACAGACTCCCTAGGATACGACGTTGCTCTGATACCAAGTTTGTCACACCCCAAACTCAAAGGGGGAAACTGGCTCCTAATGCCAAAATTCAGGCCCGAGCCGGCCCTAATGAACCATTTGCTACAAGCGCATGGCAGACACACGCAATCAAGAAAACAAACTAGTATATCCCGGCTTAAAGATAAGCCCTCGGCCGGTAAGGCCCCTGTCAACATATATATATATATAAGAAACAGCTACTCCAAAGAATTCATATAGAGAAATAGACAACTAGCACAGCAGTCCTGACTGGGCCGTCGAGGCCACCATGATATCTATACAAAAACTGGAAGCAGGTATGTATCAAGACAAAACATCAAACAACTCACAAGCTTTAGCAAACCAACAAAACTAGGCCAGCATGGCCATAACCTATCTCTACACCCCACACACTAATCTTCAAGCCTCAAAAAGTAGTAAAGATTGGCGGGACAGGGCCCCAGCCTACCCATAAAAATATACATAACAAAGGCTAACAAACATCCAAACTCTGGCAGCTCCGGAGGAAAGGGGCTAGCCAACCGGTTAGAAGTCAATACTGCTACTGAGGAGGTCTACTCGGTCATCTATCAAGAGATGCAAGCATTAATGCAGCAACCCCAGGCAATGGGGCGTCAGTAAAAATAATGTACAGAGTATGAAAGGTTGTAGAGTAAATGAGCAAGTATCATAACATATCAAAAGCAATCAGGTAAGGAAATCAAACTTAGATAAGCATGTCAACCTACTACTGAATCTATTAAAATACAATAATGATCAAACATCAACCTAACCAAGCCCCCATAAGCCCGGTAAGTACAAGCAACATACCACCTTCTTAGGCCCCCATAAGTCTAGAAGGTGCCAAATCAATCTACATAACCTTATCGATAGTCCCTTGTCTTTGTAAGAAGTCACATAGCCCTTTTCACCAAATATATAGCCCCGTAGGCAACGCATAGCCCTCTTAGGAATCATCATAGCTTTGTGGGTAGCACGTAGCCCTCTTTTGCATCACATAGCCTTGTAGGCAATACATAGCCTTCTTTGGCGTCAAAATAGCCCCGTAGGCAACACATAACACTCTTTGGCATCAAAATATCCCCGTGGGAAACACATAGCCCTCTTTGGCAATAACATAGTCCTATTAGACAACGTCATTGCCCCCATAGGCAGTTCATCGCTCAACAGCTAACCATAATAGCCCCAAGGGCGACAACAAAAAATTAAATAGGCCAAAGGCGAGCAACTTAGCTATAAACAATATATATGAGTAATGTCCAAGTCATTCCTAACTTAGGGTTGTTCTGAACAGATTATGAGTCCCTAAAATGAGGGTTTATAACCACTCAATCAGCCAACCACTCATAATTACGTCTACAACATAACTAACATTAACTACTCTATTATATCACTCCCAAGCTCTAAGGAAACATGTTGAACGAAGGGAGTAGCCTTAACATACTTTTTCCTTTATAATTTATGCTGAAAACACCTCTGTCCACACCACTACAACACTAAAGAAAAAGGTAAAATCAATTAGTAACTAAGGATAAAACTTACTAGGACAATTCGACAATCGATACGGATTCTTATCGTAAACTACAATCCAAAACATAAGGTATCCGTAAACTGATAAAAGGTGATTCCTACCTTTCTTTAAATGACCAAAACACTTGAATACAGTCACTCCACTGAAAAAAATCTTCTGCCATAACCTCCACGGAGCTATACCGCTCAATTCACCGTGAAAATTATACCAAAACGACGAGCTCGCGACGTAGGGTAATTTTTGATAAAAGCCCAAGAAGAGATCATGAACAAACAATGATGATTTGAGAAGTATTTCTCTGATTTTCGTGGGTTTCTCACAATTTGGAATGAAGAAAAATGAAGAAGATGCTATCTTATAAGCTTCCACCGACATAGGGGACCCACCTCACATGCCTGCTTGTGCAGTCTCGTAAAAACGTGAATATCTCTCTATTCTGAAGTCGTATGAACAATCTGTTTGATGCGTTGGAAACTAGACTCGTAGACCTTCTATTTAATGGGTTGTGGGACCCATAACTCGTTATAGATTGGGAGAAAACTTCAGAAACATTTGACCCAAATTTCAGAGAAATCTTTAAAAAGGAACTTACGATAACTTTCGCCCACTTTTATTTTGCGACTTACCTTACTTCAAAACTTGAGATACAACCCTTGAACACTTAAAATATCACATACCACATCATTTTTAATTTATTACTCACCCTCTTTCTCTTTCTATGAATGTACGAATTAATTTAGACGTTAAGAAAAGTCGGGGTGTTATAATTCATTTGGGATTGAAATTTGTAAAGTAGTCGTTTGAGGCAAGGGTGGAGCAATGGAGGGATTTTGGGTATTTTAAGGGGCTTGGTAATTTTGGGGGAATGTCTGAAGGTTAGTATGTTGATTTTGGTGATGGAAAAAGGTTTGCCAATTGTTAACATTTTGGTTTAGAGGGGGAGGGAAAGCTTGCGGGTTGGAATTTCGAGGAGGAGGGAAGGTGTGAAGGTTGATATTTTGAGGGTAAGGTGGTGCTTGGTAGGAAGCGGAGGCGTGATGGGGGTTTGCGACACTTAGATCAATGACGGGGGGATTTTGAGCGAGGTTAGAGGATGGGTTTTGGATGTGTTCCGTACTTGAATATGGAGGAGGGAAATAGAGTGGAGGCCTTCCCTCGCCTGGAGGGTTGACAATGAAAACTAGATTCGGAAATCTTGTTTCCTTTGCATCTCAACCTTTAAATCTGCAATTTGTTGCATCAGTTGCATAATCAATTCATTTTGTTCAGTGGCAGACGGATAAGCTATGACAACCTCAGTTAGGCCAATCTCGTCAATGTTGTCACCCGTTGTTGCTTTTCCTTTCCGAGAATTCTTGCGAAAGGAATCTTTGGGGCTTTTGATCTTGTAAATAAGGATGTTCAGCTAGCTTATTGACACAGATCAGCTTAAGTACCTGTAGAAGAAAAACAACTCAAAGGCAAATATGTTAGTTTTAATTCATGACAACTGATGCAAATATCACTTACAAAGCATATAAACACATAAGAGTTGTTTTGTTTGAGGACATGTTATCCCATGAGTAACGGGGACTGATTTAAACAAGCAAAAATTTGCTTATTTGATGTTGAGGCTTGTGAATCAGGAAGGTTGACTTGCGTTGAGCTAAGGTTTTCTTTTTGCATCTCCCGGCATCTGTTGATGTGATTTTAATGTTTCCTTGTGGAATGAAAGGGGGAAAATAATATTTTAAAAGGATAGGAGTCGGACCCTGAAAGGCTACCTACGTACTCCAAAAGAGAAATCAGGCCTTACGTAGTTCAAATACAAGGATGATTTGATTTTCATTTGTTTCTTGATAACAAGGAAACTAAAAACATACAATAAAACTCTTAAGACATAAGTTGTGCCTTTGTCAAGGTTTCTTCTTTCGAACAACCAAAGATTCTCTTATCTGCATCTTCAACGATAACGAAGAGGATACTTAACTTGGATCCTTCCTTTATTTATCAGTGACTCCACATCATAACAGGATACGAGGCACTTTTCAATGTTGTGATCCCTAGAGCCGTGATAAGGGCAAGCTTCAAAGATTTCACCTCCAAAGGCAGAGACCACTCTTGCCTTCTTTTTGGTAGGGATCAGGATCTCACCTCGAACCAACTTATGGTAGATACTCCACCGCGAATCTTCAAAAGGTGTGAAGTAGTGATAGTGAAATAAAGTACACTCAGTGACCGGCATACTAGGCTCTAATTGGTCACAAGTAAAGATAGTGAGGACCCCCATATATAGCTAATTTTCTCGATGTTGATCAGGTCATGGATCACAGTCCTCAGCTCCATATATTCATCTTTGGTATGCCCTTTTTGGTGTTGGTGATAAGCACATGTCTTACGTGCGTCTTCAGGTTCAATCTTGGAAGTGGTCCCCTCGAGGGGATTCAGGATGCCTAAGGCCTCAAGAGTTTCATAAATGAGAGCACATGAAACGACTACTGCCCCCACGCTATGGTTTTGACAATATGCTTGGAGGGTGATTTTTTCGTCCCCTTCTTTCAATCATCCTAAAAAAGGAGTCTTGTCACCAACTTCTTCCTTGGGTTTTCTTTCAACAACTTCAGGTTTAATGTCTTCGGGAACGGTGATATTAACCTATTCATCAAGGAAAGGGTATTTTTCGTGTAGCCTCTGAATCTCTAGTGTTGTGTTCTCTTTCTTCTTCAATATCCTAGCTATCTCTTTGTCCACTATAGCCAATCTTATCTTTCTTGCCGCAATCTCCATGTCCATCACAGCACTTTTAGCCAATGCGACTACAGTGGCGAATTCTACTTCCATAGTCCTTTCTTCGACCTCTTGGATCTCTTGGTTGATCTGGTATAGTTTCAACATCAGTTCTTCCTTAGTTAGTTCAAGCTCAGCATTCTGGTTTCTGTCCATCTTAGCGGCAATTTAACCTTTCCTGCAATGATAGAGTAAGGTTTTAGGATTTGGTAGTCAAATTTAGTTTTCACTGAGAAACTCAAGACTCAAAGAATTTTTTGGTCAAATATTGAGATAGTGGCTTGCTTTTTGTATTTGTTAAGATTTTTGGAAAATTTTCGAAAAGGGATGGGCTAGAATGTCCTCATTCAAAGAAACATATCACATAAACAGTTAAAGCACACAAGCGGTATCGCGCGTTCTAAACAAGTAGGGGCGCCTTTTGTGCCAAGGGTAGACCTAGCATATTTGAAAGTTGTATGAGTAGAATTAAACCATTTTGTTACCCCAAAACAAATTTTGCATATAAAGAAGAGGTTTAAAAAGCGAAAACAAAAAAGGTTAATTTGGGAATAAATAAGAGGTATAACACAAAAGGCCTACGCAGGGGTCATTTGAAAGAAGTACTAAGATACAACTAAAGCAAGCCCATGTAGGGGTAAATAGTTGCAAATAGACAAAGAAACACCTATGCAGGGGCGAAGTCCACTAAAAGGTCCCCGATGGTCCCACCTCTGATTTGCTCTTCTTGTTTTGTCCCATGACCTGCTGAAGCCTATACTGAATAGTTAGCCAATATTTGTCATATCGACGGCCTTTTTCTTCCCATTTCTTGAACTGCAATTCTCCTCTCTGATATTCTATCCGTAGTTAAGTTCCCTCAGAGTTCTTCTTAAGCTCTCTAATTCTTGGGTTAACCTCTTGATGGTGTATTTATCTTCCTCCTGCTTTCGGAGGAATTCACCATGCATCTTCCGAGCTTCGCTTCTAACTTGTTCTAGTTCTATCAGGGCCTCGGACTCTTGTCCTCCAAACTACAGTAGATGTTTGGAACTGGGAAGGAGGTTGTCATTATGTTTTATTAAAAAAAAAGGAAACGGGTTAAAGTAGTGTTAAGAAAACTATTTTTTCAAATGATTAAAAACAGAAAATCTAATGAAAATATTAAAGGGGGTTCGAGGTTTATATTAATGTTCTAAGAAGGGTTTAAATGCACCTAAAACATCCGCTACCTTGCAATTATCCGGTAATTAACTATTTGGCTAAATATTTAAAAATCGGCATACTTAATTAAATTTGAGGAAATAACAACTTAAGACTTAAAATCGGTTTTAAGGGGAATGGTAAATAGTATAAGAATACTTACTTAAGTAAAATACAATAAATATTCTAAAACCAAGTGGAACATAAGTATTTGTTTAATTTTAAATAGTTAACTCAAAATGGTTACTCTTTGGGGGAATTGAATTTTGAAGCCTTAAGATTAATAGCAAATAATAACAAGTAAACAACTATGAAATATGGATGATAAACGCAAAGAGATTTGGGCCCAAGTCTGATTTTTTATTCGTCTGGGCCAATACTTGGGCCTAATTTCGCTTTGTGTCTTTGTCCCATTTGAGTCACTTGTCCTGTCCTAGGCTAAAATAAAAAGAAATACTTTTCCTTAAGGCCCAATCCCACCTATCCTAATCTAACAAAATAACAATCAACATGAAGGATGGGCCTTCTTTGGCCCAATAATTACAAAATACAATTGCCAAAATTTAGGAGGGTTTTGGCTCATTTATGTTGTATATGAGGGCTTGTATCGCACTGTATATCAGTGTATATGCTGTGTATTTGCAGCTCCGAAACCTGTATGTCAATATTTGGGGACTTGTTCTTACTTGACCCGGTTGACTCAATAAAGGGAAAACTGGGCCTTTGGCCCAATTTGGAGATTCAAAAAGAGGCAATAGGAGTAAATGTAGAACTCGAACAGATTTCACATATAGCAAAACTAATAAAATACACAAGTAATACTCATAATAATTCGTAAGAGAAAATGAAACAATAAGAAATTTTCAGAAGAATAATCCCAAAAAATAAAAATAAAACTAATGACATGCCAAACACACGATTTGACTAGACTACTGTTGACCCCAAATTGGTAAAAAGGCACTATCAACCAATAATCCTCCTACTTCAAACAATACCAATAATGTCAAAGATTTTTTTACTCTCCCAGCAAATTGAAATTAGACTAATGTAATCAATCCAATAAAAAATCAAAATTTACACTAGAAAGCAAATATTATTACATCACTTCCCAGAATGGACAAATGGATAAGGATCAATTTCTCTTTTTATGATGAAGGGAGAAAACCCAACAAAACACAACATAACATAGGGGACAAGCAAGCATTGCAGATCAGAACGATAATAAATGCAAGAGAAAAGATTGCAATTAAAGTAACCACTAAGACCCATTTTAGGATGAATGTACATCTTTTAGCACATTTAATCAAAACATATAAACACCTATATAACTAAGTAATTTGGCAAGAAAGTTAGAGACATGTATTGTCATGCCACAAGAAACCATCAAGCAATGTTACTGATTTTAAACATCAAGACCTACCAAAATTATACCAAAAATTTTTCAATCCAATGAGGAGTTAAGAAAGCTACCTCAATCGTACTAATCCATGAAACTCAAGAGCTTAAGGGACCGAGTAACATTCCAGAACAACAGACAAAAATGCATAATGACCAAATCATGAGACAAACAAAAAGATGCGCTAAGAAACACGTTGATTACTCACATGACACTAAAAATAACCACAGATTATAAAGGAACATTCTACTGCAAAATGGATACAAAGGCGAAAGATGACTATGATAATGACTGAAAACCAGATTTTCCGACCATTAAACAACACCAAAACGAACCAAGCTATATTTATAAATAAAAGAAGACCATAAAAATTTCCAGTCGCATTTTTGAGCTAAGGGAATGAGTAACAAATGACTCAGCGGATGAGCAGAAGGACATTCCCTTAAAGCTAGCTGAATATGAACAAATTCATAAACATGTTTTTAAGGAACACAACTCCGACAAAAATCAACTTACATTTATGAGAAGCCAAATGTACAACTGCCTAATGCATTTCGACGCCATCTAAAGACACATATTGAAGGCACGAATGCGACTTCAACAGAATGACAACAAAACGATATCGATGCGATTAACAAATGGGTAAATCAAAGTTGAAATGAGCATAATCAACCAAGAAACTCAAGAAGACCGTAAACAAAGGACAAAACATGCTTGAACTGACAGTAAATTAACTTAAGAATGAGATCATACACTGCCAGTTCTAGAGAAATAAGATGAAGGTTAAAACATTATTTGATTCAACCGCCTTGCGTGAAATACATCTCGAAGCCCACACAGAACAAACTCAAGTCTAAACTTCTAGTGAGAATAAATGAATGCAAGAGCTGGGAGTCATATACCTTTTGATATGCAGAGAACGGGGATGGGAACGAGACAAGCTTGAAGATGACTTTACCACTACACAAACTTGAACACCAACAGCAAACAAGGAACCTGGGCAGAATTCGAGCAGCTACCTCAAGTACAAATTAACTTGTGAGAGAGCAATGGAGAAACCAAAAAGAAACGAAACTAAAATCCTAAACAAGTTAACTTCTCTATTCTGGAGAGTATTCAAACTACTTTTTTCTTAAGTTGTTCTCTGTATTTCCGCTAAAAAGTCCAACCCTCAACAATGAAGAACAAAGGGATATTTATAGGCGGAAATCTAGGGTTCACAATTTTTTTTAGGGGGGAGGGTGAGAAATGGATAGAAATTGGCCCTACTGCAATTTTCAATTTCAAAATCTCCTCTAAAAATAAAGGGAACAATTGATTTTTGCTTCATATTCAAACAACTCTGAAAGAGAAAGGGGCGAGGTGGACAACCTTGATGAATCGAGCATCCTTTGCAATGCTACGTGGCTTCAACCCCGCACGAAAAGGTCGAGCCACGGCGGTTGCAGGACTGGAAAAGCAGGCTACCCATGATGTACGAACGAACCGCTTGTTCAAGGAAGAAGACGCGGGCTGCGTACTTTTGACGCCGTCAATTGCTTTCCGTTTGGGATGCGAACGTATTATGTGGATTGGAAGGGAGAAAACGTTGTTGCCAGCTACTACTAATGTCATTTTTCTATGCACCGTTAACATCTGTGAAGCTACTAGAATTGTTAAAGCCATTTGTGAATGTTGTTGTTGATATACCGTGAGTTTACAGTATTATTAATACATTTCACTTACAAGTTGTGTGTGTCTAGGGCCGTTTTGTATTGGTTTTTATGTGTTTGTATCATATTTTGCAGGAAAGATGTTCAGGCGCGGAAGTAAAGAGAGAACTGAAAGAAATGTAGAAAAGGGCATCTACGGAGGTTATCTATGGACCGTAGGTCTATTGACGCTCCGTAGATGGTGGTCGTAGATCAGCAGGCAGGCATAGAAGGCAAATCAGGGAAATCTGTCCAAGTGTGGAACCACGGTGACCATTGACGGTGTGCAGATTGATCTATGGATTGTACTGTTGATCCGTAGATTGATACTGCGAAGGTTCCAGTACCTGATTTTTGAAGAATCTAAGTGTGGAGCTACTGAGAGCGATCTACAGTCCGTACTGCATTTCCGTCGTTTGCTTCAGAGAAATTGATTTTTGGAAGCTGAAATATTTTCTAAGTCTTGGCTGATGGAAGGGACTCACGGACCGTAGATCCATTGATGGTCCGTGAGTCAGTCTCGTGGAATGAAGACGCGTGCCTGAACAAACTTTCCTTATTTTGTTTCCCTTTTTATTTAGGACTTGTTTTCTATAAATAGGGCATGTAAACCTTATTTTTAGGGTGGGATTTTATTACTTTTATTCTAGTTCTTGACTTGGGAGATTAACTTGCAACTTTAGCAATTATTAATTTCCTAAGATCATTTTGAAGATTTTGGAGTTGCAATTTAAGTTGAATTTTTGAGTTTATTATTCTTCTTACATAAGTTCATAATTCTTTCATCTAAAACAATGAATTGTTTTCATATGATTATGGGTAACTAAACTCCACAACTAAGGTTGTGGGAACCATGAGCGATTAACAAAGTATGAATAGTAAATAAGCAATTCTTGAATAGTGTGGTGCATGCATTGATAATTCTTTCGTTTAGAAGTCTTTTTAGCGGCTGCAAACGTTAGAACTCCCCTTGTTGCTACTTGCCGGACCAAGGAGGTAATCAATAAGAAAAGAATTATCAACATAGATTTAGTGTGATACTATCTAATACGCTAGTGTCGATTGGTGCGAAGTAATAACTAAGTCAAACATTGATGTGATCTCTAATATGAGGTAAAGGTAAGGGTTAGTAAATTATGCACACGTAGCCGAACCAAGGTGCGGGGTGAAATTCTCTAGATGTCGGACCAAGGATTTAGAGATACCTAACCTATTACTTGGCATGTAGTACACTAGGAAAGGATTGATATTACTAGGATTACTCTATTATGAGCTTGTGGGGAACATGTATACCCTAGTTAATTCTCTCATCTTGATAACAACCAAAATTGACTTTTGTTTACTAATTACTTATTGATTTCTTACAATTTGTTTCACAACCTCCCCTCCCTTTAATTACTTGTTTCTGGAAGTAATTTGACTAAACGAATATAATTGTTGGTTAAAGTTACGTCTAAACCATTTTCCTCGTGGGATCGACCCCAACCTACAAGTTGGGTTCTTTACTTGATAACGGTCAAATTTGAGCATATCAAATATTGGCGCCGCTGCCGGGGAATTTTGCTTTTAGATTAATTTTAACTACATTATTGAACTTTGGTCAAATATTTCCTAATTTAATTTTTGTTTTTGCTTTTGTCTCTCTCAGGTTCTGACTCCAATGTATGCCAAGCAAACGGAGCCAAGGTGAACCACTTATTCCTTACGATCCAGAGTTGAACCAAACTTTGCGAAGAATGAACAATCAAGTAGTTCAAGTTAATCCTATCGAAGATAACCTAGGTGATGAAGTTGAGTTGCAACCCCGGAGGGTGATTGGGGGAGACAACCTGGTTCTAGCTGAAAATCAATTGGGAGATACAGTGATGGTGCATGGCCCACCAAGTCCACGACTGCATGACCCACCAGGTCCACGACTGCATGACAACTATAGGGGCAACATAAATATTGCTGACTCAGATGGACCTCTTGTCCTACCCCTTTTGCCTCCGAGGCACACATTTGTAGTGACCAGCAGCTTGATGCAGATGCTTACACAAGGGGCTTGTTCTCGGGGTCACTATTGGAGGACCCACATGCTCAATAGCCAAGCTAAGGGTGGTTTGCAAAAGCTGTGTAGGTCGACTAGACTTGGATATGGATGTTATCGGATTGCGAGTGTTCCCTTTATCACTGACAGGCGATGCTGCTGTATGTTTCACTGAGCTCCCTTATAACTCAATATATACCTGGGAAAAACTGAAGGATGTGTTCTTAGCAAGCTATTATCCAATGTCCAAGAAGCTCAATCACAAAGATAAGGTCAACAATTTTGTGGCATTACGTGGAGAGTCTGTGAGTAACTCTTGGGGTAGATTCACTGTGTTTGTAAGAGGTGTGCTAAATCACCATATTGATGATGAGTCGCTGAAAGAATATTTCTATCGAGGGCAAGATGACAACAATAAAGCAGTGTTTGATACTATAGCTGGAGGATCGTATGGTGAGTCCACGTATGCTCAGATTGCAGAAAAACTGGAGAAGATCTCTCGCAATAATAAAGCATGGAGCACTAGGAGGTCGGATACTGGGAGAAACACATTTGCCATTCATACTACAAATAACCAGTCTACGAATGAGATTCGTGAAGAGATGGAGCAGATGAGGACCGAGTTAGGGTTGGTGTTAAAGCATGTGAGCAGAAGTGCGAAAAAGGTAAATGTTGTGAACTACTTGACTAGAACCCCACCACCAGTTGAAGAGTGTTACTATGAAGAGGATGCTTATGCGGTGAATGATCCGACGGGGGGCTTCCAACCAAACGCCAAAGGATCCAACATGGAAAAATAGTGCCAAGGTCAAGGAAACCAAGGTCGGAACTATGACAATTACAACCGAGAGGGCCAATATGTCCGGGATGGGAAGTTTAATCGTGACAACAATTACAACCGGAACAACTATGGCAACAGAAATGATCGGGTTGGACCTTATGTTCCCCCTCAAAATCAGGAATCTGGCACTAGGAAGCTGGAGGCAATATGGCACATATTGAAGATATAATGCAGAAGATGATGAGAAGGTTTGATGCAACTGATGAGAATGTGAAGGAGATGAGAAACTATTTGTCTAGTATTGGTCAAAAAGTTGATGCCTATGCAGTGTAAATAAAGCATCTAGAGCACCAGATGACTCAGTTGTCTACTACAGTGAACCCACGTCAACCTGGCACTCTTCCTAGCAACACCATCCAAAATCCAAAAAATGATGGTCATTGTATGGCAGTTACTACTCGAGGGGGAAAGCAAACCATTGATCCACTTATACCGTCTGTGGTGGATATTGAGATTAGAAAATAAAATGATGAGATAGAGGTTAAAGAAAAGTCTGAGAATGCGATAGAGAAAGAAATAAATATATCTCAGAAAGTGGTCCCCATACCTAGACCTCCACCTCCGTTTCCACAGAGGTTAGTGAAGAAGACTGAAGATGGTAAATATTGCAAGTTTATTACTATACTGAAACAACTATCCATCAATGTTCCTTTGATAGAACCTTTGGAGCAAATGTCTGGGTATGCTCAGTTTATGAAAGATATGGTGACAAAGAAAAGGTATGTGAGTTTTGAAGATGATGATAGATTGCAGCATTGTAGCGCTATTGCTACAAGGTCTCTTGTGCAGAAAAAAGAATACCCTGGTGATTTCATGATCCCATGTACTATAGGGTTGTGACACTTTGCTAAGGCATTATGTGATCTTGGTGCTAGCATCAACCTCATGCCATTGTCTATTTATAAGAAGTTGGGTCTAGGGGATCCAAAGCCTACTACGATGCGGTTACTTATGGCTGATCGAACCGTGAAAAGGCACATTGGTGTACTCCATGATGTGATAGTTAAAATGGAGTTGTTCATCTTTCCGGTGGATATTGTGATTCTTGACTGTGAGGTTGATTTTTAGGTTCCCATCATCCTTAGGAGACCCTTCCTTGCCACAGGGCGTGCATTGGTTGATATGGAGAAGGGGCAGATGAAATTCAGACTGAACAATGAAGAAGCAACTTTCAATATTTGTAGATCCATAAAGCAAAGTAATGAGCTCCAAACAGTATCTGCTAAAACTTACAGAATTGAGAGTGGAACAGAAGTGCAAATTGAAGAGCGACTTGGTGTTGAGTCACTAGCAGCAGTTATGATGAATTTTGATAGTGATGGAATTGAAGAGTACGATGAGTTGGTAGCTGCACTCGATAGGAGCGAATATAAGTCAAAACCAAAGAAGTATGAGTTAGACATGAAGAATCGCGAGTCTCCACCCGCGAGACCATCTATTGTGGAGGCACCAAAACTGGAGCTTAAGGCTCTACTACCGCATTTGAGGTATGTATTCTTAGGTAGATATAATTCTTTGTCGGTCATCATTGCGACAGATTTAAATGCTAGGCAAGTAGAGTGCTTGGTAAGTGTGTTAAAGAGGTTCAAGCGAGCTATTGGGTGGACTATTGCAGATATTATTGGGATTCCTCCCAGTATTTGTTCCCACAAAATCAAACGCATGCCAGATCACAAACCTAGTAGTGAGCACCAAAGAAGATTAAATATGTCTATGCAAGAGATAGTTATAAAGGAGATCATCAAGTGGTTGGATGCTGGAGTTATCTATCCCATTGCAGATAGTAGTTGGGTATGTCTTGTTCAATGTGTGCCCAAGAAAGGTGGGATTACTGTGGTTCCTAATGAGAGAAACGAGCTTGTTCTGATGCGGCCCGTGACTGGATGGAGAGTCTGCATGGACTACTGAAAGCTAAATGCTTGGACAAAAAAGGACCATTTCCCTATGCCATTCATGGATTAGATGTTGGATAAACTTGCTAGTAAGGGTTGGTATTGTTTCCTTGATGGTTATTCAGGCTACAATTAGATTTCTATAGCTCCGGAGGACCAAGAGAAGACCACCTTCACTTGCCCTTATGGGACTTTCACCTTCAAACAGATGCCCTTTGGGTTGTCCAATGCTCCAACGACCTTCCATTGTGCAAACTGCTCGAAAAGGAGTACAAGTTTGATTTTGATGATGCTTGTCTGAGAGCATTTGTAGAGTTGAAGGAGAAGTTGGTTACTGCACCTATCATTATTTCACCGGATTGGGGACAACCGTTTGAGGTAAAGTACGATGTGAGTGGAGTGGCACTTGGTGTAGTATTGGGACAGAGGCGAGAGAAAATTCTCCATCCTATTTACTATGCTAGCAAAACTCTAAATGTGGCCCAGAAAAATTATACTGTGACTGAACCAGAGATTCTTGCGGTGATTTTTTCATTCGAGAAATTTTGATCCTACTTGCTTGGTACCAAGGTCATAGTGCATACTGACCATGCTGCATTGAGGTATTTGATGGCAAAGAAGGATGCAAAACCAAGGCTGATTAGATGGGTATTGTTGCTGCAAGAGTTTGATTTTGTAGTAAAAGATAGAAGGGGGACCGAAAATCAAGTTGTCGATCACTTGTCCAGATTAGAGGAAGAGGCTATGGTTAAGCTTGGTGATAGGGCTGAAATTAATGATACTTTTCCAGATGAACAGGTATTGGCTGCTTCTCATGATCTAATTCCTTGGTTCGCAGATTTGCTAATTATTTGGCAAGCGATTTGGTGCCCTCTGACTTGTCTTTTCACCAAAGGAAAAAGTTGATGCATGATGTGAAGAAATTCTTTTGGGATGAGCCTTACTTGTATCGTGGTTGTGCTGATGGGATTATTCGTCGTTGCATGCCCGAGGTTGAGATGTTGAGTGTACTTGAACCATGCCATTCATCGCCTGTTGGTGGGCATCATAGTGGTATTCGGACTGCACATAAGATTTTGCAGTGTGGATACTAACGACCTACCATCCACCAACATGCTCATGATTTCTCCAAGTCTTGTGATCGTTGCCAAAGAGAATGAGGTATTACAAAGAGGCAAGAGCTTCCTATGAATCCCATCTTGGTTATAGAGTTGTTTGATGTATGGGGCATTGATTTTATGGGTCTATTTGTGAGTTCACATGGGATGAAGTATATTCTTATTGCGGTTGATTATGTATCGAAGTGGGTGGAAGCGGTTAAGGTCCCCAACAATGAAGGTAAAAGTGTCACCGCATTCCTGGAAAAGAATATTTTCTCCAGATTTGGTACACCGAGGGAGATTATCAGTGATGGAGGCTCCCACTTTTGTAATAAGTTGTTCAAGGCACTACTTAAGAAGTATCATGTCCGCCACAATGTAGCTACTCCTTACCATCCACAGACTAGCAGGCAAGTTGAAGTGTCCAACAGAGAGATCAAACAGATTTTGGCGAAGACTGTGAATGCTAATAGAACGGATTGGTCAAGGAAGCTTGATGATGCTCTATGGGCCTATCGCACTGCAAACAAGACCCCCATAGGTATGTCTCTTTACCAACTTGTATATGGGAAGTCTTGCCATTTACTGGTAGAGCTAGAGCATAAGCCTTTATGGGCGATGAATAAGCTAAATTTGGATTGGGGCGCCGCATCTAATCAAAGAATGAATGACTTGAATATGCTTGATGAATTTCACCTAAAAGCGTATGAAAGTTCAGCCTTGTACAAGGAGAAGATGAAGAGGTATCATGATCAAAGAATTGAAAAGCGAGAATTTGTTGTAGGTGATCTTGTGCTTCTATTCAACTCTAGGCTGCGTTTGTTTTCGAGCAAACTCAAATCCAAATGGACCGGGCCATTTTTGCTCACAAAAGTGCTTCCCCATGGAGCGGTTGAGCTTGAAAATAGTGAAGGAACAAGGTTCATGGTCAACGGGAAAAGGATTAAGATCTATCTGGGAAATGCATAAATTGTGCAAGAACTTGTTGAAGCCTATCATCTTGATGAAGTCTGAGTAATCAAGAGGCATGCGTCGTGCCACGACGTTAAATCAAGCGCTGCTTGGGAGGTAACCTAAGATGTACAATCTAGCCAACGATAGGTTTTTGTTTTCCATCTAGCAGTTTTCGGTGTTTAGTTGATTCTCTGTATTAATTTAGATAGATGTTTTAGTTTTGTTTTTAGTGTTTGCTACAATTAGCATAGGGTCCGTGTCTAAAAAGTGTCAAGAAAATGTAAAAAAATAGCCTAATGGTTGCCACATGTGCAGGTACGCTATGAAAAATCTACAGAAAATGGTCTGGTGCAGAGGTCTACGGACCCATGAACGGTCCGTTGATCCATCCACGGACCGTGGATAGCGTCCGTAGATCCTAGGTAAGCCCCTAAACTTTTCCTTGTATAAGAGTGATCTACGGTCCCAATCTACGGACCGTAGATGGGGTCTCGTGGGTCCAAAACCCTAATGTTCCCTTACCCGACCCGAACCCCTCCTATTTAAGATCCCCCAATTTTAAATCATTCCACTTCCCTTCATTTACTCCCAAACTGTTTCATAACATCCCAGACTCCTTAAATCACTCCATCACTCCCAAATTAATATTCCCTTCCTCTTGCCCAAAATCCTAAATTCCCTTTCCTCTCCAACCTCCACTCATCCCAGAAATTTCCCAATCCCTCTCAACTGCCTTATTCAAAAACTCTGGTGTTCGGGTTCGGCGCAACTAGGCATTTAGTATGGTCTAGCAAAGCTTAGTGTCATCACACAATCACCCCACTCCTCGTTGCTTGTAAGGTAATAGACTTTCCCCTCAATTTGAATTTTGGTTTATAGATTGAATAGAGAAAGTCGGGAGTCGGGTCTTGACCTTGGGTAATTAAGTTTATGTAATTACATGCTAAAATTTAAGTACTAAGACCCTTGGGACGATAGATTGTGATTGTATCACCTTGATAGTGTATTAAACATGTCCTAATGCTAGTCTATATGTAAGTTTTGACTTAGGATTCCGAATCTTGTATGAAATAACGATCAAATTGAGTAATTGGAACCCTTAGAATGATGAACTAGCATGATTAAATGTTGAAATGCATGATTAGACTAGGATGTTGTTGAAAATGGTAAAACATGTGGGCTTGAAAAGAAAGAATGGTTGAAACCTAGCACAAATCGCATCCACGATACCCAATCTACGGACCATAGATCAATCTACGTACCGTAGATTAGATTCGTGGTTGGATGCACTTGAAATATTCACCAAGTGTGAAATCACGGATGTGGACTACGGTCCGTAGATCAATCTACATACCGTTATACACATCTGTGGTTTTCATCTGCGACCAATACTGTTGGTCCTCTGATCCACAGAAGGGTTCCACGGACCGTAAATTAGTCTATGGACCATAGGTCCTCACTGTGGATGACCACAGTAGCCACTGTCTGAAATTTTTTGGGGTCTTTTTTGCTGTTTATTTTTAGTTCTAAAAATTTTCCGAGTATGTTTGTTGTTAGATTTGGCACTAATAACGCTTTCATAGGTACGATGGCACCCAAGAAGCTAGTCACCTATACAAAACAGGGCAAGTCAAAATCTGTTGCTCCTAGCTTCAGGTTAATCGATGAAGACACGGAAATAGAAAAGGATCCAGCATATGTTCCACCAGCCACGAAGAGATCCCCTACAGCACCTCAGGCTACTCGAAATACGTCCCAGCAGGTAGTCACCAATGTAGTCACTGTCTCTCAGTCTAATGAGGAGAACATACTGATCGGGTCAACGGCTGGTTCTGCTTCCTGTTCTGAGGCTGGTTCTACGTCTGGCTCCGAGTCTACCCATGCCTTGGGCTCTGAATCCAGCCATGCTTCGGGGTCTGAATCTACCCATGCTTCGGGGTCCAACGCTAAATTAGCCTCAGGGTCCGGCCAGAATGAACAAGCAGCCTCGTCTGATGAGGCCACTAGCTCAGAGTCAGTACCAGCACCAAGGAATGATGATCCTACTCCAATGGCCGGCGAGCCAAACAGATGGTTGTTGAGGGCAAGTGGCAAATTTATTGGGATGCCAAGATGAAAAATGACAAAGAGAAGATGGCCCGACTTATTGTAGAGGTCCCGCCTATTGTGAGAGACATTGTGAGCACCACTGAAAGGGCGGTTAGAGTGACCAAGAGCACTACTGAGGGTGCTATGATGGATGATGTGGGCACTACTGAGGGTGACCCAAGTATGGTTCCAGCGGGCTCTGGGAAACCGGACCCACCCGCTTTTTCATGATTTTTCGGCGCTATGGGCCATAGGTTTGCTTCACCCAATCCATTATCTTTTACTGTTTTTGTATGCATTGGGGACAATCACATCTATTTTGTTGGGGGTGGGGTAAATGGATTATGAGTGATAGGGTGAAGTCTGAGTAACCCAACTCATAATTCCTCTCTTGGGGTTTTCTTGCCTATGTTCTTTTTCCCCAAGAGACTGTTTCTTTTCTGTTGAACCAACATATGTTAGGATCGTATGTGTAGAAGCATGAAAAAGAATGAAGCATGATGGTTTATGAAAAATATACCCGTCCAAATTATCTGATATGTGATAGAATTGGTAGGCCAAGACAAGTTGAATGTGTTGGATCTGAGTATGACATGATAATGAATCAACTTGATGGCATGACTTAAGCTGAAACTTGAACTGGGTAATCTGATCATCTGATAATGAAACTATGTGCCAAGAGTGTGTGAGAATAGTTGATTGTTCAAACAGTTTTTGTGAAAACTAGAACTTGTCCGGTTAGTCCTGCTAAGACAATTCACTCTAGAGGCTAGGAAGTGATCATAGGCCCTTATTCTGATAAGTCCACAAATTGCCTAAAAGAAGGATCCAACCAAATGAAATAAATGCTCCCTTTGATCCAAATGCTTTGAGCCTAAAATTAGACCATTTCTTTCTAAACCCCAAACTCACCTTCCCATAATCGACTATGTTGGCCCCGGTCCCTCCTTGTACATGTGCACCTCGACTTAGGCCAAAACCCTAAGTTGAGGGTGGCTAATGTAAAAAGTAACTTCAATCTTGGCTCTGACCCGACATCGGGTATTGTTCACCTCAACCAATGGAAAATCCATATGTTGAGGGTGGCTATGAAAGAGGAAACCGAAACAAACATGGGTATGAAAAGAGTTTTGATGTTGAAAAAGAAAGGAAAGGATGTGACTTGTTGAAAGCTAAAGAAAAGAATAAAATGCAAGAAAAAGTTGAAAAAATATATAAAGAGCTACAAAGTCTAAAGTCACGTCCATGGTTGAAGAAAATCAAGGGAAAGAAGGTAAAACAGTAGGATGGCAAAAATAGGGCAAAAAGAGGTTGAAAATCTAGTGTAATGTCAAGGAGGGCATAAACTCACTAAGAAGTACCCAAATGTACCACACCTAACCCTGAGCCTACATTACAAGCCAAGAAAGTTCTATAGTGATCCTAGAGTCTAGTTTGGAGAGTCTAAGCAGTGAAAATAAGGGCAAGCCTATGGTACTGAGAACTAACTGTACTTGAAGTTATTTCTAAGTGTGGGTGTTGATTGAATCCTTGTACTCAAATTCATAGTCATTGTGTGAAAGAAAAGGGATTTCGTTTAAAGTAAGGGCACTAGTTACATTATCGAAAAGTTGGTACTTTGGTGATAGTGCAACAGTGTATGTTGTGTGTTGGTTGGTCGATCATTGTCATGGTTTGATCCGCATGAATTAGCTTGTCGAGTCTAGAATAACAAATTTTGCACCCGAAAAGTGAGTGAGATAGAGAGCCATGTGACTGCTTGTGCTTGAAATGCTTGCTTCTATACAAGTGTCGTTTAGAGTCTTAGTGCGTCGCTTGAGGACAAACAACGAATTTAAGTTGAGGGTGTTGATATACCGTGAATTTATGGTATTTCTAATACATTTCACTTACAGGTTGTGTGTGTCTAGGACCGTTTTGTATTGGTTTTTAAGTGTTTGTATCATATTTTGAAGGAAATATGTTCAGGCACGGAAGTAAAGATACAGCTAAAAGAAATGCAGAAAAGGGCATCTACGGAGGTTATCTACGGACCGTAGGTCCATTGATGCTCCATAGATGGTGGTCATAGAACAGCAGGCAAGGCATGGAAGGCAAATCCGGGAAATCAAACCAAGTTTGGAACCATGGTGACCATTGACGGTCCGTAGATCATCTACGGATCGTACTGTTGATCTGTAGATTGATACTACGAGGGTTCCAGTACCTGATTTTTGAAGATTCTAAGTGTGGAGCTACGGAGAGATCTACGGTCCGTTCTGCATTTCCGTCGTTTGCTTCAGAGAAGTTGATTTTTGGAAGCTGAAATATTTTCTAAGTCCTGGCTGACGGAAGGGACTCACGGACCGTAGATCCATTGACGGTCTGTGAGTCAGTCTCGTGGAATGAAGACGCGTGCCTGAACAAACTTTCCTTATTTTGTTTCCCTTTTTATTTAGGACTTGTTTTCTATAAATAGGGAATGTAAACCTCGTTTTTAAGGTGGGATTTTATTACTTTTATTCTAGTTCTTGACTTGGGAGTTAACTTGCAACTTTAACAATTATTGATTTCTTAAGATTGTTTTGAAGATTTTGGAGTTGAAATTTAAGTTTAATTTCTGAGTTTATTATTCCTTTTACGTAAGTGCATAATTCTATCATCTAAAACAATGAATTGTGTTCATATGATTATGGGTAACTAAACTCCACAACTAGGGTTGTCGGAACCATGAGCGATTAACAAAGTATGAATAGTAAATAAGGAATTCTTGAATAATGTGGTGCATGCATTGATAATTCTTTAATTTAGAAGTCTTTTTAGCAGTTGCAAACGTTAGAACTCGCCTTGTTGCTACTTGCCGGACCAAGGAGGTAATCAACAAGAAAAGAATTGTCAACATAGATTTAGTATGATACTATCTAATAGGCTAGTGTCGATTGGTGCGAAGTAATAACTAAGCCAAACATTGATGTGATGTCTAATATGAGGTATAGGTAAGGGTTAGTAAATTATGCACACGAAGCCAAACCAAGGTGCGGGGTGAAATTCTCTAGATGACAGACTAAGGATTTAGAGATACCTAACTTATTACTTTGCATATAGTACACTAGGAAAGGATTGCTATTACTAGGATAACTACGTTATGAGCTTATGGGAAACACGTATACCCTAGTTAATTCTCTCATCTTGATAACAACCAAAATTGACTTTTGATTACTGATTACTTATTGAGTTCTTACAATTTGTTTCACAACCCCCCCCCCCCCTTTTAATTACTTGTTTCTGGAAGTAATTTGACTAAACGAATATAATTGCTGGTTAAAGTTAAGTCTAAACCATTTTCCTCGTGGGATCAACCTCAACCTACAAGTTGGGTTCTTTATTTGATAACAATCGCTTATGCTTCTTTAGGGAGGTGTAATTTGAGTGTATCAGTTGTCAACGTGTTGCTTTGGCTGTGAAGATGACGTCACTTTTGTGTTCTTGCTATTTGGAATTGGAATGGAATATACTTGTGTTGTTTCCTTTTGATGAATTGTTGTTAACGTTGGGTCTCTTTGTGAGGATAAGAATTGCAATGTGGGGTTGGGTTGGGTCAGGTCTTTTGGATAAGAATTGGGCTAGGAATATTGAAAGATGGGCTAACGGAATCGGCCCAAATCCTGCTCAAGATGAAGGCAAAATGGGTTTGAGGGTAGAATTAAAATGTGGTTAGATTTTGAATTGATAAATTGGTCATATAGATTGTAATTATAGCCAAAAAACTCAAAATATAGTCGAATTGAATTTAATTTACAAATTCGGCTAAAATCTAAATAAGATGGATTTAAATAAGATTAATTATCAATATTCTTAAACTTAACGAAATTAAATAATTAACTTAATTATTCACTAAATAATTTAAAATAATAACCATAACTTAAGCTAAAGTAAATTAATAAAACAAGCTTCTTAAATTGACGAAATAAAATATTTAAAACTAATAAACTAAATAAACTTAAAATTATAAATATAATTTAAATTAAACTAACTTAATTGAATATTTTGGTATCAGAGCCTTGGAACTTTCATGGTATATATATAATTGATATGAAGAATGTCGGCATAGATATATTCTCTCTTTTATGGACGAATGAGATATTAAAAGTACTCGATTAGAAGAGGTAGATATACCTCAAAATCTTGATTTGTTAAACAAATGGACTATTCCAAAAGTAAATATAAAAACTATTTATGATTATGGTTGGTTTGATAAAATCTCAAATAAACAGTTGATTAAAACAACTGAGCAATCTTTGGCGTTAAACTCGTCTGAACAAACTATTCGTTTATTAAATAAGCGAGACATTGATTTGTATAGATCTCAATATAAGTTTTTGCATATTGGCATGGTTCAAATTGCTTTTAAACCTTTAACTCTTAAAGGGTTACCTGAGACTTTCTTAACTGCTCTACAAGATGCGAGAAATTTAAATTTTCGTCAATCTCTAATGGGTTTGATAGAATCTACGGTTGCCTATGGTCCAGTCTATTTTAATGCTCAACCAAATTTGCAGTTATCTTTGACTGATTCTAATATATTAGATGCTTTAACTTTGAATGTTAAAACGCATGGTTATAATTATGCAGCTGGTTCTGAAATAATCTTCTTGTCTTATAGAATCTATTTTAAATTACTTACTACTTTGAATCCTAGATGTAAGATATATGATACATCTGATCAAACTATTTTGGTAGAAACTAATTTCGTCAGATCTAAGGTCACTACTAGAAGACCTATAAAATGGGAAGAAATTAATTTTCCTACTACTTGGATTCTAGATTCTGTTATACGAACAACTGACAGATACTGTCACCAATTCTGAATATTCTCATATTAATCAAAATTCCGATGGAAAAATTTGTATGCAGTTTGATGAAAAAAGTGTTCCTTATAATAGACATTCTTTTGCTTTTAATAGAAAACTGGCTATTCAAAATATTTCCCCGATATAACCTTTTTATCGTCCAGCTAGGAATCGCGCTACTTCTTTGCATACTTTATCAACAGTCATATTTGCAGAAAAACAAAAAATTAAAATTGATCCTCGGTTAAACATTGTTCAAACTAATGATAAATCTTCTGATATTTCTGATAAGGATATTCCTTCTGCATCCGAGATGGATTTTAATCTTAATGATGCTTAATGATGAGTGAACATCAAATTGATTTTAGTCCAGGATCACTGGCAAGAAAATATATTCAAAATGAATTTTCGAATGAAAAATGGAACCGATTTAAAACTTGGTTTTTGGACACTTATAGTGAAGAAGATTTAAATAATATTTCTCAAGAATTTTATGAAATTTGTGCTCTACATGATCATATTATGTTCTTTGTGTCATGGTTTATAACCACTTATTTACCTTTATTTATTAACGTTCTTGAAAGATCTTACAAGGATGAATCAGGTAAAATTATTAATTTCATCTATCCTCCTCAAGCTCCGTTTGTTTTACCTAATAATACAGGTATTACTTTTACTGCGTTTCAAAAATTTATTGATAATGAGGTTGTCGCAGTAAGCATTAATGAAATTAATCGTCTTATTTCTCAGAATAATTATTTGGGTCTGTATGTTAAAGTTATTGGTGAACATATTTGTTCTCTTGACAAAACGTTAGATAATCTAAGTAATTTGATTATTCAAATTGATGGTAAGCTGAAATCCGTGAAACAAGTTTCTGAATAGGCTTCTACATCAAAACAGCCTGATGTTCCTATTCAAAGACCTCTAGAGATTCAGGATTTTATTCTTAGACCTCTTCATGATCTTGAAAACCTTTTGAATAAAAAGTTTTCAAAATTTGGCGCAAGCGCGAAACCTATAAGCCTCGCTGAAGATTTTGCAGATGAAATGGAAGCCACTTTCGATTTTGAAGACACAAGTGGAAATAGAAGTTAATAAACTTCATGGTTATCCAAAGAAGAATAGTGGTAATACGTATGCTAGAAAACCTAGTATGAAAACCTACTACTATCTCAGAGCAACTCCTCAAGATGTCTTAATAAAGGAAAGAGATTGGAATCAAACTAACACCTCTTATAGTGGAAGCGAGATTTATGAATGGAATATTGATGGTTTGACTGATAGACAGTTAACTATTTTAGTTCATAGGATGCTTATGTATGCTACCATCTGCAAGAGTGTTAATAACACTGACAGGACTATTTGCAAGATGATTATTGCAGGTTTTACAAGTCAATTAAGAGGTTGGTGGGATAATTATATGACCCTTGATGCAAAGGCAGCAGTCATAAATGCTAAGGCTACAGCCGAAGGAGTTGATAACCTAGGATTTGCTTTAGTCAAAACTAGAGAAGACGTTGTCTATACTTTAGTCTTGACCATCCTAGAACATTTTAGTGGTAGATTTACCAATCAATATGAAACCATTAGATCTTTACTTAATGGTCTTCGATGTAGACATTTAGGTGAGTTTAGATGGTATAAAGATACTTATTTAAGTCGGGTAATGGAACTTCCCAAAAATGGCATAGAATTCTGGAAGCCAAATTTATTGATGGTTTACCTCCTTTATATGCAGAAAGAGTGAAAAAGACTCTTAGAGATCCGCAAGGAATTATTCCCTATAGTAATTTTACTTATGGAAAGCTTATTGGGGCTTGTACGCAAGAAGACATAAATTTGTGCAATGAGTTAAAACTCTCAAGACAGCTTAAGATGGATAAGCTTAGAGAAAAGTATCAATTGGGAGATTTTTGTACTCAGTTCAATTTACCAGATGCTTCTAAAAGTACCAACCGAGAAACTTCTAAATCAGAATCTCATAGATCTCATCATAAGGAAAGAAGATCTAGAAGAAGGACTAGAGAAGAAAGAGATAAGCGTAGGGCTCATCATAAATCTCATAGATTTACCAAGAATAGGTCAAGGCAAGATCTTGATAAGATTAAGTGTTATAAATGTGGAAAATTTGGGCATATAGCTCCAAGTTGTAAGCTGGAAAAGCTTAAGACTCTAGAACTTGATGATGATATTCAAGAGAAGATTTATAGTTTTCTATATACTTCTGGTTCCGAATCAGATTATGATGATTCTGAAGCAAGTTATGCAACAGAGGATGAGCAACCTGAGTCATCTAGTAAGGTTCAACAAGATTCGAATGATGCTTGCAAATGTCATAGTGATATTTGTCACACCGAACATGATGAATTCTACAAGGTGCAATCTCAATCCGAAGACATGAATATGTTCACTATCACTGCAGACAATATGATAGAACTTCTAAAAGAAATTACCGATAATACTTTTCGTGAAAAGATCATTCAATTGGCTGCTGGTAAAACTAGCTCTTCATCTAATTTTCCTAATGATAAAAAGGTTAAAGATGAGTTTAATTATTCTGCTCCTTACTCCTTGTCTGAAGTTCATAATAGACTCTCTTCTAAACAAACCATGGTTATTCGTGATACCTCTTTTGATGATTTAAAAGGAGAAATTGAACATTTGAAAGAAGAAATTAAATTTCTTAAGCAAAATCATATTATTTATGATCACCGTCTTACTCAGATTGAGTCTGCTAATAGCAAAGGAAAAAATAAGGTTGATGAATCTACTTTTGAAGAAAATACTCTTGCCAACACTTTGAATATTGATCCGAAACAAAATATGTTTCTAGGAATGATGCAAATTGTTACAGCTCATAAATGGTATGTTAAATGTACTATTTTAATTGATAATACTTTTTCTATAACTAACATTGCTATGATTGATAGTAGCGCTGATGTGAGTTGCATTCAAGAAGGTCTAGTACCTACTAAATATTTTTTAAAAACAACTCATATGGTTAAATCTACATCTGGTCATGCTTTAGATATAAAGTATAAATTATCTAATACTCGTATTTTCCAGAATAAAGTTTGTAAAAATCAGTTATACCCTCCTATTATTCTAGGAACTCCTTTTATAAATGCAATTTATCCTTTTACCAATATAAAATGCTAAATCAAGGTAGTAGTTATACTTTTATCACCGAGCCTATTTCTAGAGATATTAATGCTCTAATTGAAATGAACCAAAAGCATGTTGATTATTTATAACTTGAGATATTTAGTATGAATATATTCGATACTTTAAAATTTGCTAAAGTACAGGAAAAGATTAAACTAATTTCTGAAAAAATTGCCATTGACATTTGTGTTGATCATCCTAGTGCCTTTTGGAATCGGAAAAAGCATATTGTAACTCTTCCATATGAAGATGATTTCTCTGAGGAAAATATCCCTACCAAATCACGTCCTTGTCAGATGAATACCGAAATGGTTGAATTCTGCAAAAAAGAAATTGATAATTTATTACAAAAAGGTTTGATAAAGCTTTCCAAATCACCATGGTCGTGTACTGCTTTTTATGTTAATAACGCAACAGAAAAGAACGAGGTGTTCCCAGGTTAGTTATAAATTATAAACCTTTAAATAAATTTTTAAAATGGATTAGATATCCTATTTCAAATAAAAGAGATTTATTAACCAGATTATATGATGCTAATATCTTTTCAAAATTAGATTTAAAATCTGGATATTGACAAATCCAAATATTTAGAGATCATTCATATAGAACGGCATTTAATGTTCCGTTTGGACAGTACGAATGGAACATAATGCCTTCTGGGTTAAAAAATGCTCCCTCAGAATTTCAAAAGATAATGAATGATATCTTCAATCCTTATTTGGATTTCATCATAGTTTATATTGATGATATTTTGGTTTACTCATAGACTCTTGAAATGCATTTTAAGTATTTAGCTATTTTTAAGAAAATAGTTATTCAAAATGGTTTGGTCATATCTAAACCTAAATTGAGTCTTTTTCAAACAGAAGTTAGATTTTTGGGTCATTTGATTTGTCAAGGAAAAATGACTCTTATTCAGTGATCTATTGAATTCGCATCAAAGTTCCCTGATATTATTACAGATAGGACGCAATTGCAGCGGTTTCTGGGAAGTTTAAACTACATTTCCCCCTTCTAAAAGAATTTGTCTCGAGATTTAGCTCTGTTATACGATAGGCTAAACAAGTATCACAAGAAGCCTTGGACTGATAGTCTCACAGATCTTGTAAAGACTATTAAAGAAAGAGTTAAATCTTTGTCTTGTTTAACCCTTGCTAATCCTGCTTGCCCAAAGATTGTAGAGACAGATGCGTCTAATATTGGGTATGGAGGCATATTGAAACAAATTAATCAGCATGATAAAAATGAATATCTTATTCTATTTCATTTAGGGAAATGGACCGATGCTCAGAAAAAATATGCGACGGTAGCTCATGAAATGTTAACTATCGTTAAGTGCGTATTAAAATTTCAAGATGATTTATATAATAAAAAATTCTTGATAAACACTGATGCTCAGTCAGTCAAGTATATGTTTGATAAAGATTTTAAACATGATGCGTCTAAGTAAATATTTGCTAGGTGGCAGGCACAATTTGCCCCTTTTGATTTTGAAATTTATTATAAAAAGGGAAGTGACAATTCCCTCCCAGACTTCTGATCTAGAGAATATCTTTCTTCTTATGGGTTTTCTTGACTTCTTTCCTGATAAAGATTTGGTTACGATTTTGAAGGCAGTTCCTCTTAATAGAGATTTACAGGAACATATATTATGGAGAATTATAGACGGAATGGTGATGGATATCGTCAATAATTACATGATTGAACAAGAGCTTTATGAAAGATTTTATTGTTATGAAGTTTATAACCTTTTGAATAATTAAAACTAAATGCTATGTTTGCAGGATGGATCCTCCTTGGATAACCAAGGCTAGAGGAAAAGGTAGTTATACTCGCGGAAGGGGAAGAACATCCTCGTCGAAAACATCCAGATCGTCATATGGATCCTCGTCTAGCTCTCCAATTATACAAAGGGGAGGAATGAGTTTATGTAACTTAAGCTCTAGAATGCAAGAGAAAGCCTCTTCAATACATCTGGAAGATATTCCAGTAAGTGATCCATTACATGCTCAACTACAAGAATTTTTAACACAAAAGCAAGGTAATACTTTTGCTTCAGTCGCCAAAGAAGACATTGATGATATCAAAACATATGAAAAGGTATAAAAAAGAAAAATGATATTTCTATTAGAATTTTCTGACATACAGAGAAGATAAGAGCCTTGGAAGATATTCCCAAGGTATCTAGTAAATGGGCTCTATTTCCCGGGAGAGTCATACAAAACTCGGAAATATTATGAAACTCTGCTGATAAGCACATGTGTTGAATTTCAACACTTTTCAGTTTATAATACAACTGAGAATGTTTATAACTTCTCTAAAATGATTATAAAGCACATCATTCATATTAAAGATTGGGGTATTTCCTCAATGACTGAAAGACAATTCAGCCTGAACAAAGTCATGGTAAGTTTTACCTATTGGGATTATGTTCAGGCATTTAATAAAGTCCTCTATTATAACAATGAGAGGCACAAACATAATTGGTTTATAAAAGTATGTGTCAAGATATTTGTTAACCCTATTCAAAATTGGTTTTTAAACTGGTGGTCATACCACGGGTCAACCATAAAAATATTGCCCGAACCATTTCTCAAGTTATATAAAGAATGGGTTAAGATTTCCCAAGATCTCAACAAGTTATATCATCAAGAACATAGCTGTTATTTTCAACAAATTGAACAGATATATTTTTTATAGAATTCTCTGTTCCATGGATTCATAAATGGGTTCCAGAAGTAGATTTCACTGAGGAACAAATCCCTTGCCTATACAGAACTTATTATAATAATTTTTGGGACAAGTTGATGAAGAAAGATCCTCAAACAAAGTCTATATACGGACAAGAACTGTTGGATCTAATAACAAAAACCATACACGATTATAAATTGATTACTAATAAAGAAATTATGACTGATGATTCAACCTCAGTAAAACATATGGCTAGAAAAATTTCTAATCATGATGAAGGAGAACAAGATGAAATGATTATGAAGTATCTAGAAGAAGTAAAGAAAAAGATTCTTCTAAATATAACTCATTACGCAAAATCAGATTCATCAATGCGTAGTGAAACAAGTGAAGATATGCACGAAGCTCAACCATATGAAGAAGAAAGTCCAGTAGATGCACTGAAGAAAGCCAAAGATTTTTTGGTAAAACTAAAGGACAAGATGTAGCAGTGTTAAGCTTTTTCGGAATAGTAAATAGCCCGGACTACTGTAGCAACACTGTAGCTCAACAGTAGATACACTGTTACCAGGACCCAGTTAGGAGCCCAGTATCCTATACAAAGATTCTTTATTTACAATAAATAAGTTTGTTTTTCTTTAATTAAGGAGCAGGTTTTAGAAACCCTCTCTTCCGTTTTGCACTCTCTCTCTTTCTTGTAAACTTTTCTTACTAAGTTTTGTAAGCTTGCTGGATTTTGGCCGGAATAATAAAGTGTGCGGTTTGGTAACAACAAGGTACTTTCTTTTCTCATTCTTCCTGTCTTTTACTTTTATAAATTCTCCGATTTAAGCCATGACTATGTCCGGCTAAAAAATTATATCTATGCCGGATAACTAACTTCTCTTTTATATAGACCATGAACGGATCTAAGCTTTATTTAAATATAAAAGAATTTTAGTATGACTTGTCAACTTGGTTCTGATATTGTGGTACAGTCGGATCTAGTACTACTTTTATTGGTTTTGTCTTTGTGACTCCGTCTGATGAGTTGTGGTTTTTAGCCCGAAAAAGAGTATGATAAGTATGGCGCCTGATACCCGATTAGAACTATCAGACACATGGGCTCAATAAAAGTATGTATTAACTTCTTGACAGGCCCTTTGCTTGGGTAAAATAATTAAACCATGCAGTCTGAGAAACTATGTTAAAATTCTTGTGTATTTCGATTCTTATGTAGTTGGACTACCTCTAAGGATATTGACTTGTTTGATCTATGACTGGGCGGACCACCGCCAGGTCAGTGAACCTGTATTTTGGTAAATAAACTAAATAAACTTAAAATTATAAATATAATTTAAATTAAACCAACTTAATTGAATATTTAATTAAAATAAAATCTTTTTGAGATAGTTTTTGAATATTCATAATATATATATATATATATATATATATATAAAAAGAAACAATATACACTATTTGAAAACTATAAAAACCGACTGAAATTACTTAAAATAGCATTGAAAAATAGTTGAATTTTATAAAGCTAATTATTCTGAATCGTTTGAAAATTAAGAAGCTCGAAAACTAATCCAATATCGTGAAGGGTCAAAATTGGGTGTCAACAACAAGAACGAGTGAAGACCCAAATTAGAGAACACTGACACAGCGTGGAGATGGAATTAAATTTTTGGTTGCAAAATAATTTTTGAGGCAGAGGACTCCGTATCCTCTCTGTGACGCAGAGAGGGGGTGCTCGACTGGGTACTGAAATTCTGGAGCACCTCAGCGACGCGAACCTGAGCGCATAATTTTGCTTGATATTTTTTTCCTCTCTTAAACTCAATTCAATTCATACCCACTGCAATTCTAAGGTTAAAATTCACAAATTCTCATAACCCAAAACATTTTTCAGCAAAAACCCACACAAAGAGCTAATCAAATAACTCAACTACTGTCGGGGGGACGGTGGTTCTTGGCCCCTATCCCTCGTGACCAAGATCCATTTCCCCCTCTCCCAAAGTCCAAAATCCCTACAATCCAAACTAATTTGAATTGTCCTCTGTTGAATCTAACTGGTAACTCCCCAGGAACTATCCCTCCACTGTTTGAAGTTCCAGTTCATGGTTTGTATGCGAACGTTGTTGTCAACATATCAATAGGCCAAAATCGAGTACAATATGCTCCTAGAAGCTATGAATTGCAAGATGGCAAGCAAATGGTCTTCTTCAGTGTACAAGAAAATGAACTTCTTGCTCAAAAGTGTAAATGGACTATTATAGGTAAGTTCTCGTGTATACGTCCGTCTATAGATATTATTCGCTAAGATGATTCATAGTAAATGAGTGGTTAAGATTGGGGCATATGATATGTATCATGTCTTTTTTGGATTTTGAAAAATGTAGATGATCATATCAATGTCTACTCTAAGAGCTTCCTCACATTCGGAGAGAACCATATCATGAAAATTCTTAGATGGACCACTGATTTCAAACCAGAAGAAGAAACCACATTAGCTCCCGTTTGGATTAACCTTCCAGACCTTCCATGGCATTATTATGAATGGGATGTTATTTGTCGTAAATGTAAACCTATTGGTACGCCGCTTATCATGGATAAAGCCACTAGCTCTAAGACTAGGCCTGCTACTGCCAAAGTTAGAATAGAGATAGACTTGACTAAGCCATTGATTAATGAAATTCTGGTTGAAATTAGAAATAATGAAGGCAAGGTGATGATCATTAATCAAAAGGTTGAATACGAAACCATCCCTGCTTTCTGTTTTCATTGCAAAATACAAGGTCATATGGATGAAAAATGCAGAAAATTACAGCCCAATCTGAGAAGTGAACATGTGAATGAGGGTGAAAAAAATGGACAAAATATCCATCAAGATAACAGGCAATTGGAACATCAACAGAGGCAAGGATTTAGAAAGGAGAAAGTTGTGATCACCAAGCCAACTGAGCAATATAAGGAAAATCTCAGCAATCCTCAAATGGTGCACAACCATAGTGTTCAAACAGATGAATGGAAAACTATCGGAAGAAGAGGCAAACTTGTTAATAATACTACCATCAAAGAAAGCTCCAAGATTCCTAAGAACAATGTTACCACAAGAGAATCAGATAAGGGAACTGAGGGCACCCAAATGCTGCAAACAAAAAATGGGCAAATCACTGTGGTTATTACTCATGCTAACAACATTGACGAGGATAAAACGGAGACTACAAATATCAACTCCAGTTTTGAACAACAAAAGGGTACTGAATTCCAACTTTCCTCTATAAAGAATCACTCCATTCAATCCAAAAGACAGAAACGAAGAAAGCAACAGAAACCCAAACTCCAAAAACTTCAGGGTAATGTAAGAAGAGTCAGACAACAGAAGGAAATTATCTATACTGACATGGAGGTGAAGGACAGTCCTCTAGTCAATATGAAAGGAGAGGATCTCGGCAAGATTAGCAAAAAAGGAAGGAAGTTCTCCTCAAGAATTACCATCCCTTCGGAGGTGATCCTAACTACTGAAGGAAAAATTTCTAATGACAATTTTCTGCAAGATAACAATCTCAAACCTTTTTTTGGTCTTGATCTCATAAGTACTGGAATGCGGGACGAGAACATCAATAAAAATAAGAGCAGGAAGAACTCAAAAGGAAGAATGTATTTTTTGAAATGAAAAATACTAACCTCAACAATCTTTCTCAAATCTTTGATGTAGATGAGGATACTGCTTATAAAGATTGTGAAAATGACATCACGATGGAGAATGACACATGGGATTTGGAATCTTCCAAATAAGATGATGGTATTGTAAGAGGAAAATGTACATAATAACCATGATGAATCAGTGGCTAATACCCCTTCGCAAGACCAATTGAAGGTGACAAACTACAACAATTTATCCCCTAGGTGTAATGGTATTTCTCAATTTATGGACTGCGAAACTTCAAATAGAGGAGTTTCAAACTCCTACGACAATGATCAAAATGACCTCTACCCGAATGGTATCCATGATTAATACACTTTCATGGAATATTAGGGGTATAGGCTCTCAAGGAGCTATTGAAAGGCTCAATCTCTTTAAAAATCAATATCATCTCCCCTAATTTTTCATCCAAGAACCTAAGGTGAACGAGAGGAGAATCGACAAGTTCAAAAGACTGCTTAGTTTTCAACACTGTGCTCACAACATCTCCAACAAAATATGGATTTTTTGGGGAGATGACTATCAGTTGGACATTTTGGAAGATAAAGAACAACATATGCTTATTCATATTTCTCAACCTCACCGACTTAGCTCTTTCCACCTTACTATTGTGTATGCTAAGTGTGAAGAGACCTTGAGAAGAGAACTATGGGACAACTTAAGGGCCACTGCCAACAACATAAATGGTCCATGGGGTGTGGTCAGTGACTTCAATATCATCGCCAAACCAGAAGAAAAATCAGGAGGAAGGCCATTTAGATATGAAGAAAGTTTGGATTTTGTGTCCTGTTTAACTGATTGTAATCTTCAAGATGGGGGTTTCTGGGGTCTATGTTTACTTGGAGTGATAATAGAGATCCCCCAAATACAATATGGAAAAGGTTAGATAGGTTAGTCTACAATGCTGAATGGTTTGACGATTATGGGGGCACCACTCTCACTCACCTTTCAAGGACCTGTTCTGACCATGCTCCTATGCTTATTACCTATAACAACAACAATACCAACCACGTGAAATATTTCAAATTCTTTAACATTTGGACTGATCACGATGACTTCCTGACTATTGTCCAACAAGCTTGAGAGGATGAACAATCAGACAATCCTTTGCATGTCCTTCATCAGAAGATTAGGCAAGTCTGCAATAATCTTAGTTCTTGGTCTAGATCAGCTTTCGGAGATTTCTATGATGAACCAAAAAATCTTGAAACTCTCATAAGAACTCTAGAAGAAGATTATGTTAGTATTAACAACCAGAAGAATAGAGAAAAGCTTTCTAAAGCTAGAGCTGATTTCACCAAATTCATTACGCTCCAAGATAAGGTGTTAAGACAAAAAGCTAGACTCAAATGGTTTCATGAAGGAGATGCCAACACTGCTTTTTTCCATGGAATTATCAAACACAAGAGGAAAAAACTCACCATCCACAAAATTAAAGATACTGAAGGTAATTGGGTGGAGGGTAACTTTGAAGTGGCCAATGCCGTTGTAAAGTACTTTGAAAATCTCTTCAGTGCCGAGGATATACTGGAAGATGACAATGTACTAAATGTGGTTAGAAGGGTCGTGAGTGAAGATGACAACAAGGCTATTACTGCTATTCCTACTATGCAAGAGGTGAAAGATAATGTATTTTCTATAGACCCTGATAGCTCCCCGGGACCGGATGGTCTCAGTGGCAAATTCTTTCGAAATGCTTGGAATATTATTGCTAATGACCTGCATAAGGCCATTACCTATTTCTTTCAGGGTGCTACTCTGCCTAAATTTTTCACCCATACTTGTGTTGTCATGCTACCTAAAATTGACTGCCCTCAAACTTTTTCTGACATCAGGCCCATTAGCCTTTGCAATGTGTCAAGCAAAATCTTTGCCAAGCTTCTCAATGCCAGGCTTGGTAGTATTCTCCCCAAAATTATCAGTCAGAACCAAAGTGGCTTTGTAAAAGGGAGATTTATTTCTGACAATATTACGCTCACTCAAGAAATTGTTAAAACCAATTAGATATGACTAAAGCTTATGACAGAGTTTCTTGGCCATTTTTGTGCTTCATGCTAAGGAAATTGGGCTCTGATGAATCATGGATAGATCTTATCTATAGGTTTATTTCCAATAACTGGTACATTATACTAGTTAATGGGAGTAGACATGGTTTTTTAAAATCAGGAAGAGGTCTCATTCCTTTTTTTGTTCATTTTACAAGAAAACAACAAGGAAGGGGCTAAGATCCTCGTTGACAACATGAATTCGTACGGGGAGATCCTTTGTCTCCTTCCCTCTTCATCCTTTGTACCGAACTATTGTCCCTTATGCTTAATGCTCTTCATCACAATAATAGGTTCAAAGGTTTTTACATGAACAATCAGGGGCCAAAGGTTAACCATTTGGCCTTTACTGATGATACTATTGTTTTTAGTAATGGCTCTCGATCTTCTATAAATTTGATTCTTAACACTTTAGCTATGTATGAAAAGGTCTCTGGACAATCTACTGATAGAAACAAGTGTAGTTTCTCTTTGGCTCATAATGCCTCTCAAAGATCTATTAGAAGAGTGGAAAGAATTTTAAATATGAGGTTTGAAAATTTTCCTAATATTTGGGGTGCCCCATTTATGTCGGAAAGAAAAAAGTTGAATTCTTGTCCGGTATGGTTGCTATAGTCGTGAATAAGAGTAGAGGATGGCATCTCAAGGTCCTTAGATCTGGAGGCAAGGCCATTCTTATTAGGCATATCCTCCAGTCCCTCAATGTTCATACTTTAGTTGCCACTCACCCTCCTAAGGATTCGATAGATTTGATTGAAACTTTCATTGCTAGATTTTTTTGGTCTGGAAATGAGAATGGTGGGAAACATCATTGGGTCTCTTGGTACAACCTTTGTTTTACCTATGAGGAAGGGGGGTCTAACTTCAGAAATTTATCGGATACTTGCAAAGCAGTGGTGGAAATTGAGGACTTCTAACTCCATATTGGCTCAGTTTATGAAATATAAATACTACAATAATGAGCACCCCATCAATGTTACTTGGAAGCCTAATTAATCACATAGCTTAAAAGCAATGTGCGAGATTAAGGATTCCATAAAGGAATTTATCAAATGGAAAATAAGAGGAAATTGCAATGTTTGGTATGATAATTGGTCAGTTCATGGACCTTTATATCATACAATTGAGGAAGAGTTTATTCACCAAAATATTATGATTAATGAGATATATAAAGATGGACAATGGTATTGGAGTTGTCTAACGATGTGACGACCCAAATTGAGTCATGAGTGGCACCCACACTTAACCTCCTAAGTGGGCGGACCAAGGAATCTAAACCCCAACATATACCAATAATTCAACTACGAATAACAACAATAACGCGAAAGCACCAAAACTTATTAAAGTAACCAATCAAATAAACCTCTAAAGTCTATTACGTATTATCCCCAAAATCTGAAAGTCATCACATCAAGGACATCTAATCTTTAAATACTAAGTCTAAGAGTATTAAAGACACCGAAATAAATGAAATAAGGTAATTTGTGTCCGAAAACTATGGACATCAAGTCATGACCGAGAGAATCCAACACAAGCTCGAATAAATAGCTCACCATTAAACCTGATATGCTGAGACTGGCTAGAGCTGAGGGCGAGTCAAATTCGCTGGTACACTCGCTGCACTCCATAAAAGAAAACAAAGGAAAACACAAATAGGGCTCAGTACAGGGCAACATGTACTGAGTAGGTATCATCGGCCAACCAAAAATAGAAACTAATATACAATGAATAATAGTATAAAGTCAACTATAGCACTTAGCAGGTGATAAGAAACCACAACATGAACAAGTGACAGCTGAAGCAAGTACGTAATCAATCATAATATCAAGCACACACACGAGAACTCATGCCTCCACATCACACTCGTTTGGGAAATGCGTTCATTGAGATTGAGTACATTAAGTTAATTCAATATATTTTTCCTTTAATGTTACCGTATCGAAACGTGACACTCCGATCCAATTATACCGTGTCGGAACGTGACACTCCGATCCAAAAATACCGTGTCGAAATGTGACACTCCGATCCAAAAATACCGTGTTGGAACGTGACACTCCGATCCAAAAAACTGTGTCAGAACGTGACATTCCGATCCAAAAATACCGTGTCGGAACGTGACACTCCGATCCAATAATATGATTAATTTATCATTTATTATCACCACTTTTCAATTCATTCATAATATTACATCAAGCCTTCTTTATTCAAGGCATCACTTCGATAGAGAGGTTTTCAAATTATAAATCTCATGGTCTCAGGATTTTAGACCAATCACAAACCACACAACCAAGCCACACAATCACACAGTCAAGTACATAGAGAACTTCACAATATCATTCAATGCATATCAATCGCTATTAAGAGTTTATCTATCAAATAGAATAAACCATAACCTACCTCCACCGAAGAACCGAAGTCAAGAACGTTACTTCACCAATACTTTTCCTCTCATAAATCTCCTCAATGCCTCCGAACCTTTCCAATCTATCAAGTATATATGCATAATTTGTAAGTTAACGAGTTTATAGGCACCCAAAACTATAAGCAATTTCCTAAAGTTCAAGCCTAAGGGTTTTCTAAATTCTTCCAATTAGCATAACTTTAATGGAATTTAAATAATACAATACACCTACCTTAACATATCCAAAACTTGTTTTATAATATGATAATTAGAAGAACCAAATTTAGAACGAAAACTAATTGGTTATGAACCAATAGCCTGCCCAGAGAACAAACTACAGAACGTTACTATATAGCCACAATTTAATCAACTTTATTCTTCTCAATTCCTCAAATCATTATACTTTTATTGTTTTAAAGATAGCAATCATTATGCCTTTAACAAATTTCCAGCATCCTAACCATATTAGTGAATTTGTAGTGTCAATCCGCAAGTAAATAAAATTACAACATCTAAGACCATCCAACATTCTTATACATTACTGTCAATCATTACCCACCACAACTTGTCTAACATAGGCTTTTAAGAACCTACCTTTTCTATTGTTTTCTAACCAAACAATACCATAATATTTATTGCATATGGTAGCAGTTACTGCGCAAGACCAAAAAAAAAAACAGAACGAAAAGAGAATTATATGAAGAAACTTTTCCAACTAAAAAGTGATTCTTTCTATCCCTCCTTAGCTCATTATTATCCAAATCATTGGCATCATTAATTTCTTATACAAGATTCCTCTAATAAAACAAATTACATACATAATTTGTTAGTCTCTTTCCATATAATAATATAAAATCATAAGACAATAGGCATAGTACGATGCCATTCATCAGACACTAGAGTATTATTATTCTTACCCGCATGCGCTCGGCGACCCCCGCTCCTAATCTGCCTGTACATGTAAGTCTTCTAACCTAATTTATTTTCCCTAAATTAATAATAACTCAAAATTTGCTAAACTTTATTAATTTTATTCCTACCTATGGGCTTGGCCCATTTATAATCAACTAAAAATTAATATTTAATACATACCCACTAACTAAATAAATTACATAAAAAATATATGTCAACTAAATAACCATAGTTACATGAATAGTTCAAGATATCCAATTAGAATCTATCGAAAGAGTCTTTTATGAGATAAAAAAAAGACCTAGTACTCAAAACGACCAAATGGGTCGTTACATTAGATACCAATTTACCCATCGTTCGTCCTCGAACAATCTATAGAAGGTGAGGGTAAGAAAGGTAACTGTTTCAACGATTCTTCAAAATATTAGTTCCCAAGGTCTCACCTCAAATGTATCAAACTAACCAATTGAAAACTTACACCTCCTCTCATACAATGCCTCAAATGGGGACTTCTTAATACTCGAATGATAACTATTGTTATATGTAAACTCAATGACAACATAAAATATTCTCAATATCTAGCAAAAGTTAATCGTACACACGTCTACAACATATTCTCAAGGACATTGATACAACCATCAAGACAAATATTTTCCCACATAGTCATGATAAAATCCTAAATCAATATTGGCTACAACCAGAAGTGAACCTAAACCAACCACCACACTCTCATAATGCACAAACCATCATAGGTCTTATTAATATTTCCTTCTCATAACATAAATTTTTCACGAGCTTAAGTTATAAAAATATAATCTTTAGACATCAGGTACCCATCAAGGGAGAATCAAACTCATCTGATCCAAAGATGGAAATGATCAAGTAACCACCATCGAGTGAGACTCCCAAGCATACAAAACCTCTAACAACACTGTCGAAATGCTAGATTAGTAGCTATTATAGACAAACCTTAAGAATGACAAAACTAGACCCCATGGTCCCCACATTCAAACAGACATAGCCAAAACCTGATACCTATGATGAGATAAATCTTAAGTCTATAGAATAACTGTAAATTTTCATGGTAGCTCTCCTATAAATTCTCATAAGCAAAGTTGTGCGTGTTGAATCACCAGTATACTTCAACTATCCCAAACAACATCAAATCTTCCATAATTGGAATGAATAAGTCTAACCAAGGATGCCACCCTACCAGGATTACAATCACAGAATCGGTACACTCAATCCACTACTAGGGACTCATCTATAGAAGCAAAAACACACATGAACGTAGAAAGTTAATCATACTCTAAACCACACCCAGAATGAAGTAGTTGGTCCCATAAGAATGTACATAACCAAGGTCGAATAACTCTAGATACTCTTTCCATAGTGCCCATATCAAACATTTTCATTCATCTGACTTTATCTCTTTGATTTTCGAGCTACCCACAATCACCAATTCAGTCCCTATTATAATTGCACACATACTTGGTTTATCGAACCCCACATCCACTGAAGTCAACACTCTTAATACTAACAAAACATCATAACCACATCGATCATCTACCATACTCCCAAACCATCATTAGTTTCAAAGTATTCTTATCAAATACATGTTCAAACTATGGCTATCTCTCTTTCTATTTAAGCATTTCATGACAAATACGAGTCCCAAACAAGGCTAATAGCACTATTTTCAAATTTGATAGTACCTTTCCATCGAGATAAAACTATAAAATCACACCCAAAGTCAACTTCACACCACTTCCACATACCATGCTTTAGCTACCATTCTAAACCATCACATACTTCATGCCAACACTTAGGGAAATTCTTGGTCACTCAAATTATTCTGTATACTATAATCTCATAACCTCTATTCACCATCAAATGTCTATGTAACGCGTCATAACATTTTATGTAGTCCCATTAATAGAGTAATATTTATCCAACTCTAAATTCTTAATAACAATGTAGAATTATATCTCACCTTGTACATCATTCTTAAGTCATCTATCATAATTTGAGCAATCTAACCCCACGTAAAACTCTAAATTTTCCATACCTCATTGTTTGTCACCCAAACCAAAACTCAATCTTTATAAAAGTCAATGATAAATTCCTAGTAAGTCTGTACCGAACCACTTCACATCTCACAATCATATCTAAACTCATAGGCAAAAAAATCAATACAACCCTCAACTACACCCCATGGGTTTATACGAGAGGTTTTATTCCTTCACTTTTCTCAAATTCTTCCCATGGTGCAAAATTCTAAATATCCAGGCCCTTCAATATATCAGACTCTTGTTTCTCTAGCTCGCTTACCGATCTCATCCTTTTTCCAACAACCCATGACGTTTTACTTCACACTCTAAATCAAAACTCTGAGGGAAACCCTTTCTTAGATCCTTCAACAATCAACAGTAACAAACTTTACAACTCCAATCATGTGTAAGTTCTTTCAAATGCTCGATACTCGAGGCAATCAATCATTTATTACCTTACAAATTCATACCTTGACAAAACATATCACCAGAAATACAGACTTATAATGAAATTTTGAATTGTAAATCCAACTGTGTAACCCAATGCCCTTATTTATCTATATTTGCTTATACCTTGAAGACTTTTATGAATTCCTGTATCTTAGCTTATCATTGATCGCCTATCCATCGACCTTACCATATCCTTCACTAAAAATCCAACCATACTCATTACTAAATTCAACACTACAACAAAACTTATCATCACACTCGAGCTGAACGTTTGTACACTCACTTCTGAAGTTTATCCAATAGCTTATCCAATAGCTTTTAACTAATCTGATGAACCTGTGACACTATTACCATAAAAGAGCAAAACGGATAAAATTACACATCTCTGAACCTAATTCTCAATCCCATTGAAGATATCTTTTAAGTCCTTGCAACCGGAGAAAATATTTTTACTCTCACCTCTTTCCGAAGGCTATACTCATCCCATTAATTTTATTTCATTTTCATTATGAATCTAGCTTCTTTATATTCTATTCGAGCGGTGCCCCAACATCTCTCAAAATTTTTTATACAACCACGTTACTTACTAAATAGTAGAAATGCAACCTTAGATACTCATAAGTCATTATTACCATACAAAATTTATTTAACCAACAATATGTATTCTATATTTGCATCATCAATCACAATCTATCACTAACTCGTATTACAATTATGCTCGGTAAGACCTTGTCATCACCATGAAGTCAACCTTTTCATTGACCTGACACATCAACCTAGTTATATCAATCAAATTCAAAGGACTAAACCAAATTTTATGTACACTTTCTAACTAAAATATTCAATTGCATTCACCCAAGTATACTCACTGACTTTCTTTATCCATAAGTGTGTCATTCCGGTATCAATGTACTCATTTGGAGCTTAAGGTAAAATCACTAGTCGTAGAACCCTAAAGATAGAATTCACTACCTAATGCTATAATACCGTACCACAGATCCACCACTGAAAACTTCCTTAAAATAATGCTTAACCCAAGCATCCGTAGCAACAAACCAGTTGGTTTCTTAAATGGGAATGCAACACTGAATCTCATTATCTGAACATGTCATACAACTGATAACTCTTTTAGTAGTTAATATTTCAACTTGACAATCAACGTATTCATTTCCATATAACACTAGAACCACATCGTGAAAATCTGTTAGATCCATCACTAGAACATATCATACTTATTGAAAAGATTGTACCCAAATAGCCCACACATTTCTGCCCATTTAATAGCTGCAAAACATTACCAAATTTGTTCTATCTTTACCCCAAGCAATTTGCATTCTTTCTTTTAGATCAGGTCGATAATAAAACTAACACACTTCATAACTCTAATCAAGTAAGCATCAATATTGTTCTAATAGTCGTATCATGACCCTCTTTGGTATATACTCAATCTATAAAATCGTAGTAAAGATTCTAACCTCAATTAGCGCAACCTAATTTCATCATTCACTAAACAATCCATACGTGTTATGAAAACTTTACTAACTGTATTTTCTAATGTAATGATATTCATTTTCTAGTTGTCCCTTATGAAATTACTTGCATATTGTCACATATCTAGAAAAAGTATAAAATTTGACCTCACAGGCTATAACACATAACTTTTGTTTCTCTATATTCAGAAAACCATCTCTCCTCCTATCGCTCAAAGCTTGGATGTATAATTGGATGAAGAAGCTAGACAATGCTGCCTTAAGTCATAGGTAGTGCCTTTACTAATCGGCACTCAACATGAGACTATCACCACATTTTGCATCTTCTCGAAACTAGTATGTCACAAACTCAACACTAAGCCTCTCCACTATATTCATTTTACAAAGCAACTCAAAACAATCAACTATGAAAGCATAAGCATCTTCATAATCAATACCCATGAAGAATTCAACTTTTATGAACTTAATAAAAAAAAAAGACATGATGATCACTAGTCATTACAAGCTCTGTAGTCAATCGAGAAAATATACATATTTTCAAGGACACATTTTTTTTTCTTTCTAGTATTGCTGTTTCAACTTCTAATACTCTAGTACTAACCATATGTGAAACAGAGTGAAGAAGTTCAGATACCAATTTGTATCACCAAGATACCAATTGGATTCAAGTAGTAGCATGAAAGAAAGAAGGAATGAAGTTTTCCTAAACTCTTATAGCCTCTCGAAGAAAAGTAAAGGCGTCCCCGTACCGTTCCGCAATACTCTACTAGACTTGGCCTTGTGTGATGAGATCACCGAACCTAACGCTCTGATACCAAGTTTGTCACGACCCAAATTGAGTCATGAGTGGTACCCACACTTAACCTCCTAAGTGGGCGGACCAAGGAATCTAAACCCCAACATATACCAATAATTCAACTACGAATAACAACAATAACGCGAAAGCACCAAAACTTATTAAAGTAACCAATCAAATAAACCTCTAAAGTCTATTACGTATTATCCCCAAAATCTGAAAGTCATCACATCAAGGACATCTAATCTTTAAATACTAAATCTAAAAGTATTAAAGACACCGAAATAAATGAAATAAGGTAATTTGTGTCCGAAAACTATGGACATCAAGTCATGACCGAGAGAATCCAACACAAGCTCGAATAAATAGCTCACCATTAAACCTGATATGCTGAGACTGGCTAGAGCTGAGGGCGAGTCAAATTCGCTGGTACACTCGCTGCACTCCATAAAAGAAAACAAAGGAAAACACAAATAGGGCTCAGTACAGGGCAACATGTACTGAGTAGGTATCATCGGCCAACCCAAAATAGAAACTAATATACAATGAATAATAGTATAAAGTCAACTATAGCACTTAGCAGGTGATAAGAAACCACAACATGAACAAGTGACAGCTGAAGCAAGTACGTAATCAATCATAATATCAAGCACACACACGAGAACTCATGCCTCCACATCACACTCGTTTGGGAAATGCGTTCATTGAGATTGAGTACATTAAGTTAATTCAATATATTTTTCCTTTAATGTTACCGTATCGAAACGTGACACTCCGATCCAATTATACCGTGTCGGAACATGACACTCCGATCCAAAAATACCGTGTCGAAATGTGACACTCCGATCCAAAAATACTGTGTCGGAACGTGACACTCCGATCCAAAAATACCGTGTCGGAACGTGACACTCCGATCCAAAAATACCGTGTCGGAACGTGACACTCTGATCCAATAATATGATTAATTTATCATTTATTATCACCACTTTTCAATTCATTCATTATATTACATCAAGCCTTCTTTATTCAAGGCATCACTTCGATAGAGAGGTTTTCAAATTATAAATCTCATGGTCTCAGGATTTTAGACCAATTACAAACCACACAACCAAGCCACACAATCACACAGTCAAGTACATAGAGAACTTCACAATATCATTCAATGCATATCAATCGCTATTAAGAGTTTATCTATCAAATAGAATAAACCATAACCTACCTCCACCGAAGAACCGAAGTCAAGAACGTTACTTCACCAATACTTTTCCTCTCATAAATCTCCTCAATGCCTCCGAACCTTTCCAATCTATCAAGTATATATGCATAATTTGTAAGTTAACGAGTTTATAGGCACCCAAAACTATAAGCAATTTCCTAAAGTTCAAGCCTAAGGGTTTTCTAAATTCTTCCAATTAGCATAACTTTAATGGAATTTAAATAATACAATACACCTACCTTAACATATCCAAAACTTGTTTTATAATATGATAATTAGAAGAACCAAATTTAGAACGAAAACTAATTGGTTATGAACCAATAGCCTGCCCAGAGAACAAACTACAGAACGTTACTATATAGCCACAATTTAATCAACTTTATTCTTCTCAATTCCTCAAATCATTATACTTTTATTGTTTTAAAGATAGCAATCATTATGCCTTTAACAAATTTCCAGCATCTTAACCATATTAGTGAATTTGTAGTGTCAATCCGCAAGTAAATAAAATTACAACATCTAAGACCATCCAACATTCTTATACATTACTGTCAATCATTACCCACCACAACTTGTCTAACATAGGCTTTTAAGAACCTACCTTTTTTATTGTTTTCTAACCAAACAATACCATAATGTATATTGCATATGGTAGCAGTTACTCCGCAAGACCAAAAAAAAAAACAGAACGAAAAGAGAATTATATGCAGAAACTCTTCCAACTAAAAAGTGTTTCTTTCTATCCCTCCTTAGCTCATTATTATCCAAATCATTGGCATCATTAATTTCTTATACAAGATTCCTCTAATATAACAAATTACATACATAATTTGTTAGTCTCTTTCCATATAATAATATAAAATCATAAGACAATAGGCATAGTACGATGCCATTCAACAGACACTAGAGTATTATTATTCTTACCCGCATGCGCTCGGCGACCCCCGCTCCTAATCTGCCTGTACATGTAAGTCTTCTAACCTAATTTATTTTCCCTAAATTAATAATAACTCAAAATTTGCTAAACTTTATTAATTTTATTCCTACCTATGGGCTTGGCCCATTTATAATCAACTAAAAATTAATATTTAATACATACCCACTAACTAAATAAATTACTTAAAAAATATATGTCAACTAAATAACCATAGTTACATGAATAGTTCAAGATATCCAATTGGAATCTATCAAAAGAGTCTTTTATGAGATAAAAAAAAGACCTAGTACTCAAAACGACCAAATGTGTCGTTACAAACGAACCAACCCCCATTGTCTATCAAGAGCTCCATCGATAGCCTTCCTCTTGATCTTATTCACTATGGGGAAGATACCCCTATCTGGACACTTTCTGAGACTGGAAAGTTTTATGTTTCCTCTGCGTGGAAGCTCTTGAGACAGAAGAGAATAAAATATCATTTTGAATCTAATATTTGGCAAAAAGAAGTGTCGTATAAGATGCCATTCATCACATGTAGAACAATTCACAATAGACTTTCCACAGATGATAAGATTTCTAAATTTGGCATCACCATTGATACTAATTGTAGTTGTTGTACGATTGCAGGTATGACACCAACCAGGGAGAATGTTGAACATCTGTTTTATAGTGGAGAATTTGCACAAACAATGTGGCAAAGATTTGCAGGATGGTTAGGCATCAAATATAGAAGCAGAACTCTCAGCTTTTTAATTGAATGTTGGAATTTCAAGGCCAACAATTGTGTGGCTGTATATATCCTTAATATTATGCCACCTATAGTGATATGGGAGCTATAGAGGTCCAGGTGCTGCTCAAAATATGATTCAGAAAAGCCTTTTATCAACAGACCCAACATTCTAATCACTTTCAACATCTGTCAACTTATCAAAGCTAGATTCAAAAGCATCCCAAGTGAAAGTTGGGAAGACATTTGTTTGATTTTTGATTAAAATATGGTTGAGAAGATCGTCAGAGTGGTCAAGTGGATTAAACCCTCCTCCCCTGTTCTTAAATTAAACACTGATAGATCCTGCATTAATGCAACTTGTGGTGGGGGAGGTGTACTTAGGGATTATCAAGGAAGAGTCATCATGGCCTTCATCTTTCCCCTAGGCCATGGAACCAACAACCAAGCTGAAGTTGTCACCCTCCTTTTTGGTTTGAAATGGTGCATAGTTAATGGTGTCAGTTCTATCATTGTTGAGGTAGTGTCTTTATTGGTGCTGAATTGCACCATCGATGTCTGGGAAATCCTCTGGAGAATCGAAGACACGGTCAAAGAAATAAAGAATCTGGTAGGCATACATGATATTCCTATTCAACATTGCTTCAGGGAAGCTAATAAAGTTGCTAACAAATTAGCTTCCCTAAGTCACTCACTTACTCATGTACAAGTCTACTCTCACTTCAACACCATCCCTAGAATAGTGAAAGGGATTCTCAACATAGATAGGTGGGAATGCCCTTCCTTTAGAGTCATAAAGCGTAAAGCAAATACTTTGAGTTTTGATCTGCCTTGAACCTCTCTAATTGTGCTAGTGCTTGTTTAGCTTAGATCTTTTGTGCACTCGTGTGTTTGGTTTGAGTGTGTAACCAAACTCTCAAGAAGGTATGGCCTAGCCATGCTTCTTCAAATGTAATTTCTTTCTCAATGACATTATATATGGTTTTTTTAAAAATAAAATAAAATAAAAACTCAACTATTGCGCAAAACCCTCACCTCAAGGATTTCAAACACCTCAATTTATCAATTTAACTCAAGAACTTCTCAAGAACTCACTAATCAACTTCAAGAATGAATTCATGGGTAAGAGTTTACATGATTGGCGTTAGGGCGAATAAATCCAACACTATGAAACCTTACATACCTCGAAGATCGCAAGAACCTTGAATGAACGCTTGAACTTCTCCTTTTTCTCCTCTTGAACTTCTCTCTAAAACCCTAAGCGTGTTTATGAATTGTGAAAGCTGATCCAAATTAGTTTAGACCCCTAAAATATTACTAAAAATGAGTTAGGCTGGTGGGGTAAGGAAAAGACCAAAATACCCCTCCTTAATTCGGATGGATTTCCTTAATCGGACAGGCTAAACTCAAACGGGCATTTCTCCCTCATTCGAACTCGGAATTTAGCAAACTCGATGGCGTTGGAAAGATGACTCAACGATCTTTCATTTGATACCTTATGGAACACCTAACTCATCTTGTACCGAAAGTTATGATCGTTTGAAGTTGACCCAAAACTCACAATTTAAGACTAACTTGCAAAATTCTCAAATTAGTTCTTTCTAAAAATTTGCTCTTTCTAAGACTGGGGTGTTACATCAATATCGTATAATTCAAATGTTGAGTCCATAATTTTTATATTAGAATTAAAGAAGTTCTTTAAATATCTCTAAAACAAAAACTTTAAGTCGTTGAAGGTATTTACACCAGTATGATGAAGACTACAACGAAATAGATGGAGTAATCAACCATGAAACAACAATAAACCATAACTATTAATAAAAAACACAACATAAAAACATAATGCAACAGATCGTGTAAGATAATTCAATCCGCAGAAATTAAGAAGATTTAAAAGTGTCCCTTTTCTGATACAAGCATTATATCCCACCATAATTATCTAAGGAGAATGGCAAAAGCATTCACCCAAAAAGAAGTTGGAAATTATCTAAGGCATACCCCAAGTTTCTGGTACAATCTATATATAATAATAAAGCTAAATATGAAAATGGTGATTTGGCGCTCTATAAGGGCTTGAATTCTATTTTATCTTGTTTTTTTTTTGTGGTTTTTTGGCATTTTTAAAATTTTAAAAGACATAAAATTTTACTTCAAAATTCTACAAAACATTAAACTGCCATATTTAATTCCTCTCGTCATTAAGGCTATTAATATTTTTTCCTAAAATGGAGATTTACAGAATGTTGAAAGTAGTCATATTTATTTTGTTTCATTATTAATGTTACTCTTCTATTTTTTTTTTATAATATTTCTTAATTTCTTCTTTTACGCTTTATTTATATTATTTATATCATTTTGTTAAATCACCTCTTTTCCTTTATTTTGTTTATGTTATTTATATTATCATTTTCTTAAATCACTTCATTTTTTTTTGGTTATATTTTTAGTAATCAATGTAAGAAATCTATATCTTTATATAATGCTCTCTCCGTTTAAAAAAGAATGACCTCCTTTCCTTTTTAGTCTGTTCCAAAAAGAATGACCTCTTTCTTTTTTTGGTAACATTTTAATTTCAGGTTTCCACGTGGCATGTTTAAGCCCATAAGATTAAAGGGCAATTTTGTACATTTGACATAACTTTAATTTAGGACCACAAGATTCAAAAGTCTTCATTATTTTCTTAAATTCCGTGTCAAGTCAAACTAGACCATTCTTTGTGAAATGGAGGGAGTATAAAGTTATTTCTTTTATCTTCTACAAGAATTCATCGAACCTCATTATTATGGATTTATGAAACGAAACTTCAAGAAACATATCAAGAACTCAAATCATATGACCTCAAGAACGAAATTACGGATAAAATCAGATGATTGGTGTGTGGGTGAACAAATCCAACACTATGAGAGCTTACATACCTCGTTAAGATCGAATCCTTGGAGAAATCCCTCAGCGATTTCACAAAAATCTTGAACGCTTGATTCTTTTCTCTTCTTGAACTTCTCTCTAAAATCCTAAACATATTTTAGAATTGTGAAAACTGATCTAGGCCAATTCAGACCCCTAAAATATTACTAAAAACGTTTAAAGCTAATGGGGTCAGGAAAAGACCAAAATACCCTCTTTAATTTAGATGAACTTTCCTTAATCGGACAGGCTAAACTCAAACAAGCATATCTCCCTTATCCGAACTCAGAATTTAGTAAACTCGGTGGCGTTGGAAAGAGGAATTAGAGACCTTTCATTTGATACCTTATGGGCCACAACTCATCCTGTACTGAAAGTTATGGTTGTTTGAAGTTGACTAAAACTCACAAATTAAGATTAACTTGAACAAATTTCAAATTAGCTCTTTCCAAATTAGTTATTTCTAAATTTAGCTCTTTCTAAGGCCGATGTGTTATATCCTCTCTCGATATTAAAGTAGATGCCCGCATGACTCAGCGAATAGGCTAAATTGTCGGAGCCTTCTTTTTCTTCAATGCCTCAAAACGCTCAATGTCTAATACCAACAAAGTATAAAGTTACTTTAAAGCCCTATTTACTCAAACAACGGTCTTAGGTATTCAAATTAGCCTAATTCTACCTTTTAAAAAAGTTAACAAATAATTAATGGGTTATTTTATCCAACCGAAGGCTTCTATGATCAACTCAATATCATTCATGGAGTTTAGCCCCATTAATTTCTCTTGAGCAGTTTGAATGCTCAAGAACCCATTTTATGGGGTTTCTAAATTCTCCAAAACCGAAATTAAAGCCTATATTAGTAATTTCAGGCTAGAGGGTCAAATTAACAAGAAAAGATAGAAATAATGCATATTACCCTCCCTTGACATTTAACTCAAACAATAATTAGGCTAGAGTTTAAACACAATATTTTGTAAAGAACTTATCGTTTAATTTCATGAACAAAACACATTACAAAAGGGAAAGATAGATTAAAATCACTTACCTTAAGAGAGAAAAATCTAAAGTCCTAAAAATATTTCTCTTAAGATCCTCTGATAGAATATTATAAGTTATGACTAAGATTGGACAAAAAACAGACTTAAAACTTGAAAATAAAAATCCTAACCTTCGCCATAGTGAAGACTGCTATAGAGAACAGACCTTTCGCTATAGCAAAGCCTCGCAACTTTACTGCCTTCGTTATGTGAGGGTCGCTACAATAATATCCAAAAATCAGGCAACAAATAAAACAAAATAAAATTTGAAAGTAATAAAATAAAATAAAATTATCTTGGAGGGAAGTGACAATATTTGTTCAACACCTTTCCGTTTAGTAATTCTTGTGAAGATCGAATTTGCATGTTAAACATCGTAGAAGATGAGACAAAAAAGCTAGGTGATTGTGAACACGATCGACCCCCCACATAAATTTAGCGCTATGATAGAGAACATTACATTGATAAATGCTATTTATAGATACAGAAAGCCAACTTGTTCTTGTTATTACCAATGAAACCTTTTAGTTGATAAAAAATAAATAAATGGATACAGAAATGGCATGTGTGATTGGTAAAATGAATATGTGATCTGTTGGTTGCCTTCCTTTTGTGGGAGGCAGTTGGTGCTAATTCTTGCTGGTTGAGCGATACGTAGATCAGTCAAAGGCCCAATGGATGTATTTACTTATTGTAAAAAAGGCGAGAAAGTGAAATAAATAATCCATCCTATTTGGAGATTGGTTTTAAAATGATCGTTTAAAAGTCATTCTAAAAAAAATATGATCCTTCAAATATACACCTGAGTGGTTTTATTTCTTTATGTATAATAAAATTGAGTACTTTTGACGAAATGGCTTGTGAAAGAACATGAGTCGTTTAAATGAAAGAAAACCATCCAGCTGAACGTGTCTGGATTCATTTCCATATTCTTCCTTAAGAAAAATCTTATTTGTACAGAGACCAAAAGTGCTCAGCTGCATATTTAAAGGACTACTTTAAACCAACCCCAAACATAAGAAACTAATTAATTTGTCATTTTCTCTAAAGAAGTCATTGTGTTACGAGAAGTTGACAGCCTACAAAAGTTTAGATCTTCATACCTTTTAGCAATTGTTTAAAGTTATACATGAGATCTGCAATTATCACTGGGTAGCATTTGAATGATTATTTTAGCTTTCTGTATTCTCTGAAAGAAACACTTTTTTTCTTTGGTCACAGTGATTCCTTGCTTCTATATATATGCTGAGGAAGAGAAATTTTCAAAAAAGGGTGCTTCTGTCTGTTCAAAAAACATCTCATCTCCAATCAAGGACCATGAAAGTGATCCTGATACTACAGAAGAAACATGGGAGGTGGAAGATTATGAGTACGATAGGGCATTGAATGCTGACAGGGTTTACCTTAAGTTCAAAAAGCGAGTAGATGCATATCCAGAACAGTGTTTCAGGTACAACTTTAAAAAGCTAGCCTTTGTTTACCATGCATATACTTCTGAATTTACTTTTAAGTATCGCCTCCTGGAACTTAACATTTTATTTGGTGGAGTAGATGACTTTTGAGAAGAAAACTCTCAGTTTTATATTCATTTTAATTTCCCCAAAGCAGCAAGTGAAGTCCAAGTTTAATGTACTTTTGGTTTCTTGATGTAGTGAACTTTCAGCCTTTTCTGCTTCTGTACAAGCTTTCTCTTTGATAATCTTATTCATCTCCAACTGTAGCGTATTACTATTTGTACAACTTTAATTGCATGTTGAAGTGTTCTCATGTTTTTTCTGCTGTGGCATGTATGAATTTAGAGATGCTTCTTAGAGTAGTCGTTGTGACCTTCTCTCTATTCCCAACTCTTTGAATGCATCAACTTCTCTTCATAAGCGAGAGAGTGTTGACTGGTTGGTTTCTAATGAAAGGCATTTAAGTCTTTTCCGAGTTTCGGTTCCTTTCAAGAAACTTTTAATTATGGACAGTGATTCTTGATTAGTCTGGGTTTGGGACTTGGATCAACTGATCCTGGTAAGTTTTCCTTGCCAATCTACTGGTTCTGCTTCTTCATTACTTCAGTCTGGCTGAATTTTTCCTGCTGGGCTTCTCGACTGATCTTGAGATACGTCTTATCACTGATGTCCTTTCTCCCATTTTGTTTGCTTGGTTCTGGGCTTGAACTTCAAACCATCTCAATATTGGGGTAAATTTTGAGAGTCAATGACTCCACCTTTTCAAACTACATTCAGCTTTTTTCTTGTGACACCTGAGATATGTAGGGAACTCTGCACAGAGTTCGGTCATACTAATCCAGTCAATCCAGTCCCTAGTAGAATCTCCTTGAACTACATATGAACTGATTGCTTGTGAAACCCGAGATATGTAGACAACTCAAAGACCGGAGTCTGGCCATAGCCCATTTCTTCCGATCTAATCAAATCAACACACCGAGACATAATTGGCTACTACGTCAACATCTTCGCCGGTCTTGACCTTGCTTCCATCAACATGTGAAAACTGCCATCAAGTACTTATTTTATTAGTGAGTATTAATTTATCTTTCATCATAAAACACATCTTAATGCTAACAGTTGGCTGACATACTGTGAGATTGATTAGGATTACACACTGGAAACCACATCTTAGGTTGTACATTCAGTTTTCACCCACTCCCACTGAGCTCAAGGTTACTTTTATTTTTTGTTTACTTTATTGCTTTCTTAGTCAACTGCTAACGCTAACTGTCATTTTGTGGAGACTGTCATACTTTATCCAAAAAGAAGCTAAATAAAATAAAATAAATACAGAGAGTATCATATAGTTTTCTGTTGGTAGGTTTTAGGATTCTTTTCCATTTCTATACGCGCAAGGTTTCTTTTATTTGACCTCCTTACATTAGATAATCATTAACATTCTTTCTCTCCTTACTAAAAAATCTATTATTTACTTTTACATGTAGATACTCATATGGTGGAAAGCCGCTTTTGGCTTCTGGAGATGCTGGTGATGTAGGAATGTGCAGGCTTGTGGTGCAGCACGTCAATATGAAATGCAGCTGATGCCCCCATTGCTATATTTTCTGCAGGAAGCCGTGAGCGAGAAAGGAAAACATGCCTTGGATAACTGGAATTGGATAACTTTAATAGTCTATACTTGCTCACAGGTCAGCCTTTAACTGGATATGGATTGTAGGGTGGAAAGATATGTTGGATCCGTATACTTTTCTAAGCCAAAATGGTCATTTTTTAGCTGCTGTATCATGAAGGCGGGGGTGAACCTAGTGCATAGCTGAAACACTGTATGTATTAAAGATTTCATTTAAATCAGTTTTAAAAAAGAGGTTTTGAAAGTAAGAAGTTGAATGGAAGGACAAACTGTAATAGCTTATGACTTTTTACTTCAGCTTTTCACTCGTTGAAAATGCGCGTCTCCCATGGGGCAGTTTTGTGCGAGTTTGAATTAATCACTTTCTTCTTGTTCCTTTTCTTTCTGAAACTGAAATTTTACTTGTGATCTCTTTCTTTCATTTGCTGGTTGAACTATCTATTTTATTTTGTTGATTGTGGACTATACTACTCTCTATTTTCAGGCTTAGTTAACCCCAGTGTCTGTTTCATTTTCAGAACTGTTCAAACGATAACTCTAGCGATGATGTCTGGACTGTGGCTGAGGAAGCTGTTGTCGTACAATATGAATAGCATCGATTAAGTTTACGTCTGCTGTTTCGTATGATTTTGTGATCTTAGGGTATATTTTCGTCATAATTTTTGTTGTTATTATAAAGTAGATTAGTAGCAGGGTTGTCAGTCAGTTGAGTCAAGGGTGGTTTCTTTTGCTTACATGTTTTTGAGTTTGCTGTTACTTGGTATTAGTTTTGAGATGCATATTGTCAAATTTTGGTTCGGATCATGTGTTGCGAAACTAAATCAAATGAGTAGTGGTACAGTCCCTAATTCGAACTCGTTCAAAATTTTGATCCGCCTCTAATTGTAGTTGATTTTCTATTGAATTGCAGAACATCAACCACTATATATATTTAATAATTTTTATTTATTTCTTTGTAAAATATTTATTTTAAATTATTTCTCACTTTAAACTTATTTTTAATTAGTTTATTATCTTCACTTTTAATTATTTTTTTAAAAATAATTAAAAAGTATCCTTTAATTTTAACATTTTTTTTTTATGTTTTATTTTACTTTCTTAACCTATTTTGATATTCGTTCGAAATTAACTTATTTTAAATACAAGACATTTGGAATTAAATTTAAAATCATATCAAAATGAAAGACGGACAATAAAAGAGTAAATAAAATCAATAGAAAAATAAAAGAGAAAAACAATGAATGAAGGCTAAAAAAAAGTTTCGATACAAGGTAAAAAAAGTGTATTAACTTAATTTAAATACAAGATAGAGGGTTCTTGGTTTTTTTGTTTTTTTTTAGGAAATGCTCTCAACGTATGTTAGCAAGGCTTCTATCGTGCATTGACTGACTTTCCACCATGGGACGACAACACAACTCTGGAAAAGGGTTTGCTAGTCGGGAAACACATTTCCCCTGATCTGGGTAAGAATTGCAGGATGTCAGCTCTCACTTTTGTTACTTTTCTACCTGCGCGTTTCCAATCGATTGAAGAAGAAGTCGGGAAGTATGGTTCAGACTCTGAATCCCAATCATCCATCCAATCGGAACCTTATGGTGGTGGGGCACCAACATCGCAACCGGCAATGCGTAAACTCCAATTCTCTGATGTGGGCACGTCTACCCACTCTAAGTCGGTGGAGCTGAAAAACCTTCAGGATAATCGAGGAGGTAAAAAGGGTAAACTATTGTCTTATATTCCTTCTAGCATCAAAGAAGGTCGTAAATGTGTAGAAATCGTGAGAGACGATTTAAAGGAGCAGGAGGAATACTGGAAAACCGCACTCATTGGTTGTTATTAGTGATACCCCTTTTTTGAAAACTATGGAGAATTTTGTTCAAAATATCTGAAAAATAGTAATTCCTCCTCATATATATTATGTTACACGATGATGCACTCACACTCAATCGTGATAATAGTAGTTAATCTAGGAGCTGTGGCTCGAAGAAGATGAAAACTAATTCAGGCTACAATCGAGAAGATTAGCTGAGAAGATGTAGAAGAAGGAAGAAATAATAGAATGATATTATTCATGAATGAGTGAATCAGTACATTTCCATGTATTTATACAACTAATCAATGGGTAAAATGACTTAAAGAAGAATACAACAAAAGTAACTAACTAACTAATTTCTTGACAGCTGAACAGTGTTAACTGCCTAACAATTCTAACAGCTTTCTAACAGATTTTCAGATTCCTTTACATTCATTTTAACTAACTCGACTACATATACTTGCATCAATACCCCCCTAATTGAAGAATAGCCTTGTCCTCAAGGCTAGAATGAAGGAAATCTATGCTGCAACTCTGTGAGAATTTCCCAGGTGGCCTGAGTTGTATCAATGCCCAGCCATTTAACCAACACCTGACAAACAACCTTATTACACCTCTTGATCATCCTCCTTTCTAATATAGCCTCAGGTAAGGGGCAGTAGGGACTAGATATATGTAACACTGGAGGATGGTTAAGGACAGCAGGCACTTCATGGCATTTTTTCAACTGTGAGACATGAAAAGTAGGATGGATCAATACATCTGCTGGAAGAAAAAGCTTATAAGCAACTTCCCCAATCTTAGCATCAATCAGATAGGGACCAAAGTACTTAGCAACTAACTTGTTAAAGGGTCTAGTGGCCACAGAGAACTGCCTGTACGGCTATAGCTTTAAATAGACCTAATCACCCACACTAAATTGTCTGTCAGACCTATGTTTATTGGCCAGATCTCTCATTCTTTGTTGAGCCCTGGACAATTGGAACTTCAACAAGGCAATAATAGCTTCCCTAGCCTCCAAGGACCTGTCAACCATCTCATTAGAGCATTCACCAGCCAAATAGGGAAGATGAATAGGTGGATTTTGACCATAAAGAACTTCATAAGGGGAGCATTTGATAGCTGAATGATAGGTTGTGTTGTACCACCACTCAGCAAGAGGCAAGTGAGCAACCCACTCCAAGGGTTTATCTGAGCAGAAACACCTCATATAAGTCTCCAAGGTCCTGTTCAAGACCTCAGTCTGACCATCTGTTTGAGGATGGTAGGCTGTAGATTTATGCAACTGAACTCCTTGCAAGGTGAACAATTCTTGCCAAAATGAACTCAAGAAAACAGGGTCTCTATCACTCACTATAGTAGAGGGCATACCATGCAGCCTAAACACATTGTCCAAGAAGCTTTGAGCTACAGTCTGAGCAGTGTAAGGATGCTGCAAGCAAATGAAATGGCCATACTTACTCAACCTATCAACCACCACTAAAATGATATCCTTTCCTTTAGATTTAGGTAAACCCTCAATGAAATCCAAGCTAATGTCAGTCCAAACACCTTCAGGGATAGGTAGAGGTTGAATTAAGCCAGGATAAGCTGAGGCATCATACTTGTGTCTCTGGCACACATCACATCTGTTAATGATACTCCTGACATCTGAAACCATGGTCTTCCAGTAGAATAGGGACTGCAATCTCCTAATGGTAGCATCCATTCCAGAGTGGCCACCCTGAGGTGTAGAATGCCACAACTGAATAATATGTTCTCTCAGCTGATGGTCAGACCCTACCACTAATCTTCCCTTCCACCTAAGCTGAGAGCTAATCCAAGTAAAGGATTTATAAGGTTGCACTACCAGTTTAGTGATCAAGGTCTGTAAAGCAGCATCAGAAATCCAAGATTGTTGAATCTGACAGAAAAGTGTATCATGGGGGTATAAGCAAGGACAAGGCCAATAACTCTGCACCTTGATTTCTAGAGAGAGCATCAACAGCCTTGTTGTCCAGTCCTTTTTTGTATTCAATAGTGAAGTCAAATGCCATAAACTTTGAGATACCAGCCACTTGAAAATCAGTGTGTATAGTTTGTTCCAGCAGATGCTTCAATGCCTTCTGGTCGGTCCTGACTATGAAGGGTCTACTTAACAAATAATGTGACCACTTAGTCACAGCAAAAACCAATGCCAGCAATTCTCTATCGTAAACACACATGGACTGATGTCTAGGGGCCAGTGTTTAACTAATATAAGCAATAGGGTGCCCCTGCTGCATTAGGACATCACCAATACCTGTACCACTTGCATCTGTCTCAATAACAAAAGGTTCAGCATAGTTTGGCAGAGCCAAGACAGGAGCAGTCACCAAGGCTTCTTTGAGAGTAAGGAAAGCTGTAATAGCTTCTTCAGTCCAAGCAAAACTGTCATTTTTAAGTAAGTCATGTAAAGGTCTGCATATAGCTCCAAATCCTTTGATGAACCTCCTATAGTACCCTGCTAAACCAATGAAACCTCTGAGTTGCTTGATGGTAGTAGGCAGTCCCCAGCCTTGTACTGCAGATACCTTTTTAGGATCAGTTGCTACTCCCTTAGCACTGATAAAATGTCCTAAGTACTCCACTTCTGTTACCCCAAAAGCACACTTGAATGCTTTAGCATACAATTGATGGTGTTTCATCAGCTCAAACACAGTTCTTAAGTGATCCACATGAGCAGACATAGTTTTGCTATAAACCAAAATGTCATCAAAGAAAACTAACACTGATTTTCTGAGTAATGGTTTGAAAAATGAATTCATAAGACTTTGGAATGATGAAAGAGCATTGATTAGCCCCAAGAACTCATAGTGACCCTCATGAGTTTTGAAAGTTGTTTTATGCATGTCAGATTCTGCCATTCTCAATTGGTGATAGCCAGCTCTAAGATCAATCTTAGAGAACACCACAACACCCCCCAACTCATCCAATAGATCCTCAATAATAGGGATTGGGAATTTATCCTTCACTGTTAAATGATTCAAATCCTTGTAATCAATACAAAGTCTCCAGCTACCATCCTTTTTTCCAACTAACACAACCGGGGATGCATATGGACTAGTACTATGATGTACAACCCCTTGATCTAGCATCTCTTGTACCAACTTCTCAATAATATCCTTTTTTACTCCAGGAAACATGTAAGGTCTGTTACTAATAGGTGTTGCATTGCCTATGAGTGGTATTCTGTGATCATAGGGTCCTCTGTGAGGTGGTAATGCAGTAGGAATATCAAATATACACTTGTATTGTTCCATTAAAGAAACCAAAACAACTGGAATGTCATCACCTGTGGTTGTGATAACTTGGATGTGGTTACATTGGAAGGTAACAAGTGTGTTCACTGACAACATATAAAATTGTACTTGTTCTACAGGTTTTTTATTCAACACTTTAGCCTTAGTAGTCTTGACTTGAGTGGTTGCCCCTCTCAACACGTGCTTCTTCCCTTGGTGCATGAACTCAATGGTCCTTTTGCTAAAATCAAAGAGAATTATCCCCAATGTATTCAACCATTGGACCCCCAATACTATATCAATATATCCTAATGGCAGTAATAGGAAATCAGAAGAAAATGTAGTTCCCTGTAACAACCACTGCAGATTCCTACAAATGGAAGCAGTTTGTACCTTCCTCCCATCAACTACACTAATAGACTGTTCGATGATTGTGATGGCCTTGCATCCTAGCTGCCTTGCCATTTCTTCATCAATAAAATTGTGGGTACTACCTGTATCAATAAGAATCTGCAATGGTCTTTTCTCATGATACCCAATGACTCGAATGGTCTGGTACCTAGTAACACCAGTGAAGGCTTGCAATGAAATTGTCATACATTCCTCAGAATTGATAATTGCTTCTTGATCTTGGAACTGATCTGGTTCTAGATCCTCTTACATAGTTACATCTCCTTCTTCACACAATTCTACTAAGAACAACTGCTTCTTGGCCTTACACACATGCCCCCTTACATACTTTTCATCACAAAGGAAGCACAGTCCCTTGGCCCTTTTCTCATCCATCTCAGCTGTAGTTAAGAGCTTCCTTCCATTAACATTGCCCTAAAATCCACTAGGTTTGTTATAAGAATTATCAAAAGGTTTCCTGTAACTAGTATTAGCTGGTATGGGCCTCTGTACATTCTGATTTCTATGGAAGTTTGGAGTTGGTAAAATGGGATTATGATTTTTTCCAGAAGGTCTAATTCCCCAGGACTGAGCTTGTGCCTCAAAAACTTCCTCTTGCAATCTATCCAACTTGTAAGCTTGCATCAGATTCTTTGGTGCCTGCATCCTTACTGATTTGTTCAATTCAGGTTTGAGCCCTCCTAAGAAACAACTGATGGCATTCTCATTAGACAAATTCACCCCTGTCAGCAGCCTATCAAACTCAGCTTGGTAAGCTCTTACATTGCTAGTTTGTTCCAGGTGCTTAATGGATTCCATTGAATCTTCATATCCATCCCCAAACCTTTCATTCAAAGCTAAAATATACTCTGTCCAAGTAGGATCTACAGCAGTGTTCCTAGCTTTCATATAAGACCTATGCCAAGCAATAGCTTCCCCATCTAAGTGAATTGATGTGACTTTGACCCTCTGACTATAAGGAATTTCATCCATAGAAAAGAATTGGTCCACCTTATACAACCATGTTTTCAGATCTTGCCCATAAAATATAGGGAAATCTAACCTAGAGCATCGAGTGAGAAAATTACCAGTTACTCCAATCTGAATGTCTTTACTTGTGTTCAACTGCCTCAATTCTCCAGAATTGTCACCTCCAACAGAAGATTCACCTCTGCAATTATCCACTTCCTTGTCTCTCTGCTTCATACCACCAATGGCTTTCTTGATTTCCAACAACTCCTTATTTGTCCTTTCATTTTGATCATTCATAGTCGCCATCAATTTCTGCAATTGCTCTTGAATCTGCAAAAAAATGTTATCTACGTCCTCTGTCGATCCTTCTGGGTTCTTATTGCGAGTCAAAGCCATGCCGAGGAATGAAAGCTCTGATACCAATTGATGCACTCACACTAAATCATGATGATAGTAGTTAATCTAGGAGCTGTGGCTCGAAGAAGATGAAAACTAATTCAGGCTACAACCGAGAAGATTAGCTGAGAAGATGTAGAAGAAGAAAGAAAGAATAAAATGATATTATTCATGAATGAGTGAATCAGTACATTTTCATGTATTTATACAACTAATCAATGGGTAAAATGACTTAAAGAAGAATACAACAAAAGTAACTAAATAACTAATTTCTTGACAGCTGAACAGTGTTAACTGCCTAACAGTTCTAACAGCTTTCTAACAGATTTTCAGATTCCTTTACATTCATTTTAACTAACTCGACTACATATACTTGCATCACACGATGAGGGATATTTTGTCTTTTGATTTGATGCTATTGCTGATTGTGAAGCAATTCTACATGCTGGACCTTACTATTTTCTTAATAAACCCCTTATGCTTCAACAATGGGAACTTAACTTTGAATTCAACCATGACTGCATTACTACGATTCCACTATGGGTTACTTTTCGTGGCCTTCCTGTTAGATGTTGGTCGAGTGAAGAACTTAGTAAAGTGTCTAGTGCCATTGAGAAACCTCTCCACACATATGTCTGTACAACTTCTATGACTAGGATTTCATATACTCGTGTTCTAGTGGAAACAGATGTGGCTCAACCTCTTGTAGACATGATTGATATCTAAACTCCTTATGGTGAGTTCTAACAAGATGTTGAGTATGAGTGGAGGCCAAGATATTGCGTTGAATGTCTGAAGTTTGGTCATACAACTGAGAAGTGTTAGAACAAGGTAAAGGCTACCGAGACGGGGGAAGCTTATCAGGAGGTAAGAAAAAAGGAAGAGAAGAGGATGAAAAAGAAGCAAGGCCAACCCCCTGTACAGGATTGGAAGGCAAAAGGTATACCAATACAAGTTGACGATCACGCAGGAAAATCCTAGATAGTAATGGGTGGTCCAGAATATGTTTCCTCTTCAGTCCTTCAGTTTTAGCTGGGAAAACATCTCAACCTGCGAGTCTTATTGTAAATGTTCCATTAGCTAACAAGTTTAGTGGATTGATTAATTCTTCTAACACTAAAAAAGATGACCCTCAGGGCCTGCATTCTCTATGATTCTTGTAATTTTTCTTATTAGAAGACTTAACCAGTCCTGTAAGCAGAAGGAGTTGAAGCTCTTTCTGGAAAAGCATAAGATAGATGTCTTAGGAGTTTTAGAAACAAGAGTAAAGGAGCATAAGGCATAAAATATTCTGAAGAAGATAGGTATCGAGTGGTCAAATTGTTGTAATTACCCTACGACATCAAATGGAAGGATTTGGCTTTTATGGCAGAGCTCAACTACTTTACATCCATTTGAGATCCAAGAACAGTTCATTCACTGCAAACTAGTTGATCCAACTAGCACTTTCCAATCCTTTTCTACTGTGGTTTATGGAAAAAATGAAGGTAGCTTAAGAGAGCTATTGTTAGGTTGGGAAGCTTAGTGCAAGGGTGTTGGTTTATGGGTGGGGACTTCAATAATGTTCTCAATTCAGAAGATAGGTTGGGTTCCCACTGTTGCCAAAATAAACTCAAGCCTTTCAATTATGTCTTGGTACCATCCAAATGTCAACACTTAAAAGAAAAGCGTGCAACTACACTTTCTGCAACAATCAGTAGTCAACTAGTAGGGTATACTGTAAAATTGACTGGGTTTTTGGGAATCTTCGGTGGTTAAATGCTTATGGACACATGGAAGCAGATATTCTAGTTTCTGGTGTATTTTTAGTGTATCAGATCACTCTCCTCAAATTGTTCAGATCAACCCCCAGCCTTATATGAGACCTGGACCCTTTAAGTTTTTTAAAACAATTTAAATTATCCTGATTTTGGTAGCATCCTAAGGAGCACTTGGCACAAATCTTTACATGGTACCAAAATGGAACAATTATGGAGTAAATTGAAAGTTGCTAAGATCGGTCTAAATGAATTGAATGCATATTTGGCTTCATATGAGCAAAAGTTGTTTCAGTCTAGACAAGGTATGGAAATAACTCAACTGCTTTTACTCTCTTCCTCTTTATGCTCACATTTGATTGAAGAGGAGAAGTAGCCATTAAGAAGTGGAGTGATGTGGAGGAACATGTACGCCAACAAAAATCTAGAGTCAATTGGATAGATAGTGGAGATGCCAACACGAGATATTTTCATGCACAAGTCAAGATCAGGGCTAACAGAAACTCAATCACTTCTATATATGATGCTAAAGGACAAAAATTACAGGATCCTAAAAGGATGGAACAAGAGTTTATCAACTTCTTTTCCAATCTGATGGGTTCATCTTCTCTTCCATGCCTAAACATTGAAGTTCTCAGGAATGGTCCTTGTCTATCTTATCATCAAATAAGTTAACTGATAACAGATGTGTCAAAACTAGAAATATTTGCAGCCATAAAAGGTATGTCTCTTTATAAAACTTCAGGGGTTGATGGTTTTCTGGTAGAGTTCTTTATTCAACATTGGTCTTTGATTAAAACTGATGTTATTAGTGCTGTAATGGAGTTTTTTAAAACTGGGGAAATGCTCAAAGCTTTCAGCTGCACTGCTATTTCTCTTGTTCCAAAAGTTTCCTCTCGTACTCAAGTAAAAGAGTATAGACCCATTTTTATTGCACCACTATTTATAAAATTATTACTGAAGTCCTGACTAATAGGATTAAGAAGGTGATTGTTACTCTAGTGAGCCCTGCACAATCTGCTTTCATTGAGGGAGAATTATTATTGACAATATTCTTTTTAGTCATGGACTATTGAAATGGTATACTAGGAAAGGTTTGTCCCCTAGGTGTGTCATGAAGGTTGACTTAAGGAAAGCATATGATTCAATTGAATCGAGCTTTTTAAAATCAGTTTTGGTTGAACTAGGATTCCCTTTCAAATTTGTCCAATGGGTGATGGAATGTATTTCCTCTGTTTCTTATTCTTTAGTACTTTTTGGTGGGCTGACAAAACTTTTGAGGGTAAGAGGGGTATCAGGCAAGGGGATCCTCTATCTCCCTATCTATTTGTTATTGCTGGAGTATCTTCAGAGGGAACTGACTCAAATGGGGCAGAATAAAGGTTTCAAGTTTTATCCTAGGTGTAAGAAATTGGGAGTGATGCATATATGTTTTGCAGATGATCTGTTAATGTTCTGCAAAGCAGATACGGTTTCCATCCAATTATTACAAGGTGTTTTTCAAAGATTCTCTATTGCAGCAGGCTTACAAGATAACATAGAAAAGAGTCATATTTATTTGGTTGGGGTTAAGACAGCCTTGAAGCAGGAAATTCTCACTACTCTAGGTTACTTGGAAGGGTCTATACCTTTCAACTATTTAGGTGTTCCTCTCTCCTCCAAGAAGATGACAGTAACTCAATGTTTGCCTATTGTAGAGAAAGTCACAGAAAAACTCAGATGTTGGTCAGCAAAGCTATTATCATATGGAGGAAGGACTCAAGTGATTAAGTCATCTATTTTTGGTGTCCAAACTAATTGGGCAGAAATTTTTATGCTTCCTAAAAGTATACTAAAGTTAATTGAAATTGCTTGTAGAACTTTCCTATGGGCATGTAATACTACTCAATCTAAGAAATCTTTGGTATCTTGGAAGAAATTATGCAGACCTCAGTCAACAGGTGGGCAAAATATAATCAAAATGACTGGTTGGAACACTACAGCTATCTTGAAGCAGTTATGGGCTATTACAGAAGAAAAAGAATGTATCTGGTAATAGGTGCATCTTTACTATATGAGGGTGCTAGGTATGAGTTCTACCCTATTCCCAAGTCTGCAACTTGGATCATTAGGAAAATATTGCTTGCTAGACAGTATGTGATCAAAGTTCAGCATCTCCAGGGGGACTTGAAAACTAGATTAAATTTGATGGTGTTAAATGGGAAGTTCTTAATCAGGAAAATGTACCTTTATTTGACACCACATTTTCAAAAGATGCCTTGAAAGAACATTGTCATGCTCCCAACTATTCATCCTAGACACATTATTTTTATGGTTAGCAGCCTTGAAAAGACTAGAAACAGTGGAGAGATTACAAAGATTTAGTGTCCAAGTCCCTTTGTAGTGTGTTTTCTGCCAGGCTCCTCTTGAAACGTTTGACCACCTGTTTTTTGGCTATCCAGTTACATGAAGATTGTGCGGTAGATTGCTTACCTGGATGGGAATATAAAGACAAATTGGTGACTGGAACTTTCCTGGGCAAATGTTATGGCTAAAAGCAAGCAAGGCAATTCAACTATAGTCTCATGTGGTTTTGGCATGCTCGTGGCAGTTTTTTGGAGAGAAAGAAATCAACTCAGATTTCAATCGGGAAGGTTTCAAGATGGTAATATATGCCAAGAAATAGCATGCTATCTTCATATCAAAGGTAGAGAACTGACCAAATGGAAACTTCCCTTGCAAAACTTGATTGGAGTGCCATGAGCGCAGGCTCCAACTTCAACTCTTTTTGAGCATGACACGTTAAAATGTAATAATGGATCCTGTCTTTTGTTGTAATTATAGAGCTTGTTTAGATAGTGAAGGATATGTAAATACTTAGCTCATAGCTTGCACGTTAAATAGGTGGTCAACATCTATTTTGGTTCTTGTATTTTCAACTTTTTGGTCTGAAATGAATGAAAGTTTGCTTTACCAAAAAAAAAATACAAGATAAAGAATATAAGATTATTTTTAAAAAAATATTTTTTTAGAAAAATAAAAATAAATTAAAATTTTTAAGAAAATTAATTTTTAAAAAAAAATTAAAAATATTTACAGATGTGGCAGGCGTGTGTGTACAAACACAACCAACTTGGGTGGTTGAAGGTGTCATGACATCACAAAAGGTGCACAAATGTATGGAAAAAAATGAGTTTGGGGGGGTGGAGGTGGGGTGGGGGTAATAGGACCTTAGTTAATTTTATGTGTGTCTTTGGATTTCGGTCATAATCTAAGAGGGGTGGTTTGGGAATGACCATGATTAGGGGTGTTCAAGGGTCGGTTTGACTCGATTATTTGTCAAAATCAAAACAAAACCAATTTTATCGGTTTTTGAATTATCAAAACTAAACCAAACCAAATATAATATACATTTATTAGTTTGATTATTATGGGTTTTGGTTCAGTTTAATTTGATAATTAACCATACACAATTATTTTTTAAAAAAAAATCATTCAAAAGAGAATAAAAAACCACAATTCATTCAAAACCAAAATAGTTAGAAAGACTAACATTACATAACTTTCGATTGCTAAATTTACTTTGAATAAAGCTTCAAAAGTCACCATTTTGGCATAGAAGGAGAGACATTAACATTTTTAGTCCCACAAAAAATTATCGTAGACACTTATATACATGAAACCAATAGATAAATGTTCTCGTTTTTGATGTTTTTGCTTTAATAAATAAATTATAAATAAATTTTGATGAAAACATATAGTATAAGATATACAAAATTGTTTAGAAAAATAATTTATCATTCATGTATAGTAATAAAATATATGTATACAATATATTGCTTCGGTTCAGTTATTTCTTCAGTTTTTTTTGAACAAAATCAAAACCAAACCAAATACTAATGGTTTTAAAAATCAAAAACCAAATCAAAATAAATCCAAATAAAATCGATTTATTTAATCGGTTTAGTTCAATTTTTTGGTTTGGATTGATTTTTTAAAAAACCGTGAACACCCCTAATGATTATGATAAACAAAAAGGGGAAATTGATCACTTGTTCAACATATGTGGAAATAGTACAAATGTGTTGATCTCTCCAAACTAGTATAAATATCCTCTCTTGTTAAGCTTATTTTTACTCACAAATCACTCTAAATAAAAGTTTTGCATCTTTCTTTCCTAGATTGGTGCTTCTTTGGAAGCTCAAGATATTTTGAGAAATTCATCACATGATACTGAGAGTTACACGACTGATAAGCGTGAATCTTAACTTTCAAAAGTTCCAAATTAATAGATTCCCTTTCCCGATATAGCTAATATTTTGATAAATGCTAACAACTGTGTTTCATGTGAGCCGTGCCTAGTCCCAAAGAGGTATTGATAGGCCATCTAGTGGATATCGTGAACATCACAAAAGTAGTATTGGTGATGGAGATAAATGGAGTAAAACACCTAGACCTCATATGCCTAGACGGAAGTTTTATCCAGGCCTTGGTTATAGGGAAAATGCTATGGACTTCACCCTTCAACTCCATAGCCTTCCCCCAAAACCAATATCTGGCTGAAAGTTATTCCACTTGTCTCTACCTCCAATGCAACTTCCGCAACATTCTTTATATCCACTAGACGGCCTATAAATACCTCTTCCAGGACTAGGGCACGGCTCACACAAAACATTGGCTTTAGCATTTAATATCAATTACGTTAGGAATGGAAAGTTGTTGATCTGGAACCTTTATATTTCAATTTCATCATTATCAATCATGTCACTTTCAGTATCAAGCGATGAATTTCTCAAGATATCACTTGGTATTTTTTTTGAGTGACTGAGAGGAAATATCTTATATTTGTAAGAGAATATAAGCTTAACAAGAATGGATATTTATACTAGTTTGGAGAGACCAACACACTTGAAGTTTTTCCACATATGTTTAATAAGCGATCAATTTCCCTCTTTTGTCTATCATAATCATGTACAATTTTTATTCTTCTTAATTAGGCTTACTTTTAAAATTAAACCAAAGGATATGATAAGTAGACTTATAAATGTAGTTATTCCTATAATAATGTACTCTTCTGAAACAAATCAAACATTTGTTAAAAAGATTTATAGAAGTCTAGTAGGTACACGTTTGGACCGGTAATTTGAAGTCAAATTTATACTAATTTGGAGAGACCAACACATTTAAAGTATTTCTCTAAAGATAACTTTCTCTTTAATAAATTTTGTGAATTGGGATATCTTAAATATGATTGAACAACTAGGAATAGAAGAAAATTAATTTAAATCAAAAGTGTCAGAAACAATATCTACACAAGATTCATTGAGAAGAATAGGTATATAATGTAGGTACAACAGAAAAACTCAATAACAAGGAATAAATAAACAACTTCAGTGATAAGGGCATGTCCCTTTTGGTTAATGTCTTTGTAACGGCCCATTAGGCCGTTATGAGTACTAGACCTATTTCTTTCATAAAAGAACCTTTACTTAAATTTTTAATGAGAATCTTGAATTATTCGTTTAACTACGGTTATTTGGTTGGTGGGTATTTATCAAATAATTAATTTTTAGTTGATTGTAAATGAATTAAGTCTAAAATTTATTTAATACCCCATGTCACTTGGTTCATATGTAGAAATAAAATTCAGCAATTTTAGTTCATAATTAATTTAGGATAAGAAGTTATATGCTAAGTTTAAAGGATAAAAAGTTATATGCTAAGTTTTCTAAATGTGAATTTTGGCTTGAGTCTGTGGTGTTCTTAGGCCAGATTGTTTCGGTGATGGAATTAAAGTTGATACTTAAAAAATAGAGGCAGTGCAGAATTGTCCTAGACCCACATCTCCAACTGATATTAGGAGTTTCTTGGGATTGGCTGGCTATTATAGAAGGTTCGTCGAGGGATTTTCATCTATTTCATCTGTTTGACTAAGTTGACTCAGAAAACAGTGAAGTTTCAATGGTCTAAAGCTTGTGAGAAAAGCTTTCAAGAATTGAAAAAGAGGTTGACTACTGCCCACAGTATTGACCTTACTAGAAGGTACGCAAGGCTTTGTTGTATGTTGTGATGCGTCCAGAGTAGGTTTGGGTTGTGTGTTAATGTAGAATGGAAAATTTATAGCTTATTCCTCCAGACAACTTAAGGTTCACGAGAGGAATTACCCAACTCATGATTTGGAATTGGCTGTCGTGGTATTTACTTTGAAAATATGGCATCATTATCTTTATGGAGTTCATGTAGATGTGTTCACTGATCACAAGAGTCTGTTGTATGTGTTTAGTCAGAAAGAGCTTAATCTCAGACAAAGAAGGTGGTTAGAGTTACTCAAGGATTATGACATGAGTATTCTTTATCACCCAGGTAAGACTAATGTTTTTGTTGATGCTTTGAGTAGATTGTCTATGGGTAGTACCACCCATTTTGAGGAAGAAAAGAAAGAGTCAGCGAAAGATGTGCATAGAATTGCACGATTAGGAGTTCGACTAATGGATTCCACAGAAGGAGGAGTAGTAGTGATGAATGGGGTTGAATCATCATTGGTGTCAAAAGTGAAAGAGAAACAAGACTAAGATCCTATTTTGCTTGAATTGAAGGAAAATGTTCATAAGCAAAAAGTAATGACTTTTGAACAAGGGGGAGATGGTGTATTGAGGTATCAAGGTAAATTGTGTGTACCAAGGGTGGATGAACTCCAAGAGAGGATCATGGAGGAAGCTCATAGCTCTAGATATTCTATCCATCTGGGTTCCACAAAGATGTATCGTGACTTGAGAGAAGTATATTGGTGGAATAGTATGAAGAAGAGTATTGTTGAGTTCGTTGCAAAATGCCTGAATTGTCAGCAAATTAAAGTAGAGCACCAAAGGCCCGGTGGTATGGCTCAGAATATAGAAGTTTCAGAATGGAAGTGGGAGATGATCAATATGGATTTCATCATAGGTTTACCAAGGTCTTGCAGGCAGCATGATTCTATTTGGGTGATTGTTGATTGAATGACTAAATCAGTCCATTTTTGCCGGTAAAGACTACCCATTCAACAGAAGATTATGCTAAGTTGTATATTCAAGAGGTATTCATACTTCATGGGGTTCCGATATCAATTATTTCAGATAGAGGTGCACAATTTACTGCACAGTTTTGGAAGTTAAAGAGGCTTGGGTTCAAAGGTGAACTTGAGTACTTCTTTTCATCGTTAGTCAGATGGTCAAGCAGAGCGCAGTATTCAGGCCTTAGAAGATATGTTGAGAGCTTGTGTGATTGATTTCAAAGGTAATTGGGATGATCACCTACCTCTCATTGAGTTTTCTTACAATAATAGTCACCATTCTAGCATCCAAATGGCTCCTAATGAAGCTCTTTATGGGAGAAGATGCAACTCTCACATTGGATGGTTTGAAGTTGGTGAAGCTGGGTTGATAGGACCAGACTTACCTTTAAAAGAGTATATAGGGACTATGTATTCCCAAATAGTAAATGTTTTCACATTTAAACAAGAAAGGGAACTTTGATTTCCAAAAGAGCCTTTGAGCTAGTTTTTCAGAAAAGAGTAAATGCTTTCACAATTGAGCAAGAGAGGAAACTTTGATTTCCAAGAGAGCCTTTGAGCTAAGTTTTGAGCAATAATCTCAAACCACAGAGAGAAGTTATGGTTTTAAACATATAAGCTAGTATCTTTTGGGAGTAGTATTGAGCACCGATATGTGGTAGGGTTCAGACAACTCCTAGCCTCCATAAACTATGAAGCCATCATGTGTTGAAAATGGTCATACTTTTTAGATGATTCCTTAGTGTTTTTTAGCATAGACTAGTGGATCCACTTAGTAGTTAGGTTCTCTGCCCTTGGCAAGGTATAGGATGGCCCTGTCAGCGTGAGGCAAAACGTCATATCATCACATATCTCTTAAGTAATGGTTGTCGATTAGAGAAACTCCCGCAACAGTATTTTTTATTCTTATATACATTGAGTTATTTGTATTTTTATATACTTCTAGAGTTCATTTGTGCCTTTGCATACAAACAGAGTTATTATTGTATTTCTAAATACACCGAGTTGTTATCCATGTTTTAAAAGCTTTTCTTTATATCGAATTTACATTATTGCTTTATATTGAAATGATTTAAGTTGAGTTGAGCCCAGGTATGTTATTTTAGTTTCTTTCAAGGTTATGTCTTGTTTTAGGTTTACCTTCGCATGCTCGTACATTCAATGTACTGATGCCAGTGGGCTTGCATTATATTATGATGTAGATATAGGTAACCAGGATCAACATCCAGCGCTTCAATGATCTAGTTGAGCATTCAAAGTCTTAAGGTGAGACTCTTTGCTTTCCAGAGGACCCTTATTTATATTGCTTTAGTAATTTTTAGTTGTTAGGATGATCGAGGTTCTTGTCTCGGCATCCCTCCTAGTTTAGAGGCTTCATAGACAGTTAGTAGTTCATTTGTCTTCACATTGTTATTACTTATGTTAAGACTTGAGTTGCCATGTTGGCTAAGTTGAATGTTTTATCTTTCAACGTTCTAAGTTATCTTATAAACAGTTGAGCAAAGATGCATTGAATAATTGTATTAATGCTTTAAGTCTTCCTCTATGAGTTAAGCAAGGCAAAGGGTTCACTTGGGCCAACAATGGTTCTCGTGTGCGAGTACCGCACAGGGTGTAGGCTCAGGGCGTGACAAAAAGTGTCCTCAAATGCCTATTTTATGCTCTAAAATGATGTTAAAGTGTTGATTTGCAACTATGAAGGCTAAGGAGAAAGTCAAGGACATGACTGGACAAAAAGGAACTAAACAGCTGAAGAAGTGACGAAAAAGAAATCCTGGCAATAGTCAAGACCACTCAGTGAACCGTTGAGTGGCTTTTTAGCTCGCCCAAAGTTCCAGCATGCTAGCCCTGGGGAAGAACCAAGTTGGCGACAGAAATAGGCAGAAGACGGATCGCCGATCGGTTCCGCGATAACAAATTGGATCACCCAAAGTTACATGACCTGAGATGTTGAAGGCCAATGCAAAATGGCGATGGAAGAGGAAAATCGGTGGATCACCGCTCCACTCGAAGAGGCGCGACTTAATCCGCCGAGTGGACTTTCAGGACAAAACGTAGGCAACTATAAATTGGAATATTAAAGAAGAGTTCAGTAGTTCTCAGACAACCTTGACTCCCATGTTTTAGAATTAGAGTTTTCTCTTAGTTTTTGAGTTCCTATTGTAGAATTTTGAGGATTTGAAAGAGGGTCTTTGATTTTAACCCTTGGAAAACATTGTAAAGGCTTGGAGGCTCTTACCCAGCTGATGGCTAATCGAGTTGGTAATTGTTTTTACCTTTTTATGATGTCTAGCTAGAACCCCAATTCTTGGGGTTTGATCATGTGATTATGGATTGAATTAGCTTATGGGTATTGTTATTTACTGATCTTAATTCTTAATCAAAGTGGGTTTAATTGATAACTGTGTTTTAATCTAAGAATTGTAGTTGCGAATGCAATTCTAACTTTGAATTCTGGGCACGCTTGAAAAAGAGGTTTTAGAATCAAAGTTTGAATTGATGATTGTAGTTATCAGGTTGATATGGGTTTAGCTCGAAAGAGTAAATCTTAATCTCGATTATACCTATCTAGCTCGAGAGAGTAGATAAATTAAGGTGTGGGATGTTCTTATTTGCTAAGTTTGTTGATGTTTGAAAGAAATTGCTTGAATCGTTACAGTTGTTCGAGAGAAAACTATCTCACTTATAGCCTAGCCTACCCACTGAAATTTAGTTATTTATTAGTAATTTCAATTACCCATATAGTGAAGTTTGCCTATAATCAATCATATCTAGAGAATTCCTCCCTATATTGATATTTCCCCTGTTTTGCTTGTGTTGTAGCTGATAGTTAACATTCCAAAACCCCCCATCTGACATTCGGTGTCACCATTTAGAATTATTTTCATGTTTCCGATAATTTTTATTCCTATAATCGATTAGACCACGTTTGCACTTCATAATTAAATTTGAACATGTATCGCTCCTTGTGGGTTCGACCCTATCTCTTTGTTGGGTTTTGTACTACTTAATGATCATTTACACCTAGAATTGGATGAGGTATACTTGAGACATTTTATCAAAATGGCCCCGCTGCCGGGGGGAAGAAGAAGGCCAACCTATTCAAGCCGGTTGACTTTGTGACAGTCCGAGGCAAGAAAGTGAAGTGCGACAGTTCTAACATCGATCTTGTTTTGGGTGCACTTATTATTTCATGTACCAATACATCGATTTGATCAAGAGAAAGACGTTGGAGGACCTGAAGGGTTGGTTGGCACTCCTATTATCTGATGCCACCCTGAGGTGGATAGAGGCAGGTATGCCCATAGAAAAGAAGGATCTAAATGTGGAAGCTCGGTACTGGTTCGGGTTCATCAACAGCACGATTATGCCATCCCAAAATGAATCCATTCTTAGACACCCAAAGTCAACATGTTTAGGCTCTATAATTTCTCACCAAAAGCTGAATTTGGGGCTATTGATTGAGCAGGAGATGACAATGAGGGCCAAGCAAAGAAAGACTTTGCTCCCATTCTCGATGTTGATCACCGAGCTATGCAGACAGACCCATGTTTCTCGAGATAAGAAGACAAATGTAGAGATGACACCCACCTCCTCTGCTGACATCCGACATATTGAGGCCGAGTACTAGAAGGATGAGGCTGAAAGGAGGAGGGCGACCCCGGTGGACACTTCTCTGGGGTTAACCTTGACACACTACCTGCAAAGGAAGTCTTGCCTACTCAGGCCACCAGGCCTTCAGGTATTTCCAGTTCTACTCCTTCCGACACTCTGGATACTTATGGTGCTCCCCCTCGCCCTAGATCTGCTACTGTTGGTGCTAGTACTGCTCCTAGGCCTCCGATCACCCAGACAATGCTATTCAAGATGGGGCATCTGGCGCAGTCTACTAATACGCGTGCCTCCCGGTTAGAGGCTGCGATTTCTAGGATGATTGAGAGAGCCATTGCTGCTACATTGACGCGTATCAGAGCTTCAATTGATGCCCTTACAACGAGAGTAGAGGTATGTGATAGAGGATATGGTGCTTCTAATGAGGTGACGGCCTTGAAGGCCGATATTACTGGGTTGAGAAAGGATGTGGACCAGCTGAAGTCCACTAATTTCACCTCACTAGTTGGGACGGTGGAGGTCCTAGATGACCCGAGTGCAGATATTCCAGCCTGTTCGGATGTGCCTCCGGCTACTATGACCGGAGATGAGGTTAGAGCTGATGATGCTGCTACTGAGTTTGAGGCTGAGACTGATTAGGAGCACCTTGATATTCGTGAGGAGGCTGTCTATGAGAACCTGCTTGACTTGGAGGGTGCCATGTATGAGACAAATAGGCAGGCCTCTCTGAGAGATACTTCGATAGTGGGCTCCAGTGGAGCCAAGGATGCTGAGACACCAGGAGTTGATGTTCAGGTAGATGGAGTGACTGAGATGCAGACTTAACCCCAGGCCTAGCCCGACATGAAGACTATTTTTACCTCCCTCTCTGTTGTGTTTTATTGATTGTTGGTTTTTAGTTGTATTTGAGGACAACGCCATGTTTTGGTGGGTGGGATGAGGTATTTCCATACTTTCCTCTTTTTTCGGATGTTTTGTGAATATTGATTTGATTTTAGTTGTGTTTTGTGAATATTGGGCTTAATTGGTTTATATATATATATATATATATATATATCTTGGCTGTGATATTGCTGATGTTCTTAGCTTGTGGCTTATTATTTTATTGTGAAATTGGTTTTGAACCAAATTTTAAATTTTACCACCTCTTGTGTGTGTGATTGTGGTTGTTCTTGCGAAAATTTTAGTGTCGGTTGTGGTCAATATCGATGACTTGAATAATGTTCCTTATTGAAAAAAATGAATGTGCGACTATGATGAGTTAAACGAAGTTACATAGGCAATATGTGAACTTTTAGCATCTCAATGTGACTAGCTGGTTGTCGAATGAGTCTATTGTAATGAACATTGCATGCACGCTAGCTAGAAAGTGTGAAGTCTTGTTTGATAATGGTATCAATGCCTTGTGTGGTAAGATTACTTTGAACATTGTGTCTGATGATACATAGAATTTACCCTGTTGGTCTTGTTGATTGAGTGATGCAAGCAATTGAAATGATTTTAGGTGAGAATTCTGAAGAGTGAACCAATTTGACAATATAACTCTTTTGTGGCCACCCTTGTGAGAAGTGTGAATCTTGTTTTGTCACCCATTGAGCCTAGCCTTTTCTTCGAAGAAACTTGAACAATTGTGACCTCTCTTTATCCTTTCACCCATAACTTTCATGAAGTATGGTTCGTTTGAATAGCCAACTTAGGCCAAAGACTAAGCTGGGGGTGTGGTGAAAGAGAAGGAAATTCAAGAAGTGTGAAAAATTCCACATTGATTTCAGATTGTTTGAAAAAGATGGAACCCCTCCATGTAAAAAATAAGAAAGGAAATGAAAAAAAGAAAAGAAAAGAAAAGAAAATGACTGAAAAAGAGAAAAAGTTGTAAAATAAAGTTTGTGAAAAGAATGAAGAAAAATGGGGTATCCAGTGACTCATGATGAGTTGAATAATAGGGTGGAGTTTGAACATGTTTAAATTTGAAAGAGAAGGAGAAATAGTGATTTTCAGGCCATACTTCATAAAGTTGGAAACTAGTAAGCCTAAATGACAATACCTTTACGCTCATCCCCGTTAGAAGCCTTGAAAAGACCTTTGTGATCTTGAGTGAGCTGAAACGAATGTTGATTGTAAAATAAGGGCAACCCTATGGGTGAAGTCATACATGTGTTCATCTTTGTGAGTGTGAGAGTTGTATGTGATTTCGGGAATTTAAATTGTTGACAAATTTTGTGTGAATATGGAATCATCTTTGTTGTGAGGGCATTTGAATACCTTTGTTGAGCTTGAACTTGCATTTGAAGCAAGCATTGTGAGCTTGAGTACACTTGATGATGGTGAGTCACAATTTGAAACTTTAAGTGCACGACTGATCATTGTCTGAGTAGTTTGAACCTTGTTGTGTGCATTCATGTTGAGTCGTATGCAGCACTATTTGTTGAAATTCTTATTGAACTGCTGATCTTGAGTTTTACTTGAGGACAAACAAAAGTTTAAGTTGGGGGTGTTGATGAGTCGGAGATTTTGACTCATTTAGGGCTTTGTTTTGATAGTATAAATGTTCTCAAATGCCTATTTTATGCTCTAAAATGATGTGAAAGTGTTGATTTGCAGCTATGAAGTCTAAGAGCAAGGCAAGGACATGACCAGACAAAAAGAAACTAAAAATTTGAAGAAGTGAAGAAAAAGCAATCATGGCGATCGCCAAGACCACTCGGCACACCGCCGAGTGGCTTTTTAGCTCGCCCAAAGTTCCAGAATTCCAGCCCTGGAGAAGAACCAAGTTGGCGACAAAAATGGGCAGTCGGCGGATCGCTGATTGGTTCCACGACAACAAATTGGATTGACCAAAGTTACAGGACCTGAGATGCTGAAGGACAATGCAAATGGAGAAGGAAGAGGACAATTGGCGGATCGCCGCTCCACTCGTCGAGGTGCGACTTCATACGCCAAGTGGACTTTCAGGCCAAAATGCAGGCAACTATAAATTGGAATTTTAAAGAAGAGTTCAATCGTTCCCATATAATCTTGATTCCCAAGTTTTTGAATTAGAGCTTTCTCTTAGTATTTGAGTTCTTATTGTAGAATTTTGAGGATTTGAAAGTGGGTCTTTGAATTTAACTCTTGGAAAACATTGTAAAGGCTTGGAGACTCTTACCAAACTGATGGCTAATCGAGTTGGTAATTGTTTTTACATTTTATGATGTTTAGCTAAAATTCCAATTCTTGGGGTGTGATCATGGGTTGAATTAGCTTATGGGTATTGTTATTTACTCACCTTAATGCTTAATGGAAGTGGGTTTAATTGATATTTGTGTTTTAATCTATGAATTGTAGTTGCAAATGCAATTCGAACTTAGAATTCTGGGCTTGCTTGAAAGAGAGGTTTTAGAATCGAGGTTTTAGAATCAAAGTTTTTGAATTGATGATTGTAGTTATCGGGTTGCTATGGGTTTAGCTCGAAAGAGTAAATCCTAATCTTGATTCTACCTATCTAGCTCGAGAGAGTAGATGAATTAAGGTGTGGGATGTTCATATTTGCTAAGCATGTTGATGTTTGAAAGAAATCGCCTGAATCGTGATAGTTGTTTGAGAGAAAACTATCTCACTTATAGCCTAGCCTACCCACTAAAATTTAGCTATTTATTAGTAATTTCAATTACCCATATAGTGAAGTTTGCCTATAATCAATCACATCCCGAGAATTCCTCCCTATATTGATATTTCTCTTGTTTTGCTTGTGCTGTAGCTGACAGTTAACAATCCAAAACCCCCCATCTGACATTCGTTGTCACCACTTTAGATTTATTTGCATGTTTTCGATAATTTTTATTCCTATAACTGATTAGACCACGTTTGCACTTCATAATTGAATTTGAACACGTACCGCTCCTTGTTGGTTCAACCCCAACTCTTTGTTAGGTTTTATACTACTTAATGATCGTTTGCACCTAAAATTGGATGAGGTGTACTTGAGACATTTTATCACCCGTACCCCAGAGCCATAAGCAATGGACTACTAAGCGGAAAACAATAACAAGAAGTAAGTGCTTCGAACAAAGAAGATAAAGGGAAATCAACAAAACCATACAGGAACCATCCCAAGATCTGACATAAGTTAGTAGTTGAGCATCTAATTTGAAATAGGAGTACAAGGTTTTCACAATTACAAGACAAGTACATGTTGTCTCTGAATACAATATAAAGACTAAGCCTAGCCAAAATAGACGGAAATCAGTAGCTCTAGATGCTAAGAGCTCTGCAAAATCTCAGAAATCTCAAGCTGCTTCGCATGACTCAAAATCAATGGTAATAACTCAACTGCAATCTGCAGGAGGAGAAGTGTAGTGTGAGTACAAAAAACGGTACTCAGTAGGAAATGATAGACTTTGCTCTAAAGATAACACAAGAAGAAACAACAATTAATAAGGAAAGCATATCACAAGTAATTAAAGGGATACTAGAGTAGATAGGAAATAAAGAATAGAAATAGGAAACAAGGGGTAAGAATTTGAGTCAAGATTGTACCTAGATCACAAGCCAACAACCTAATCGCAAGCAACTAAGATACCAAGTAAACTACCTAGTGTCACGAGGACCCGCAACCACATTTCAAAAGTCAAAACCTACCAGATAAAATAAAGCAATAGTAGAGAATAAAATATATTCAAATAATAACCTAACCTGACCCCATAAGCCCAGAAGGTACAAACAACAAACATAACCCAACCGACCCCATAAAATGGAGGGTACAAACAATAAACAAATTTACTGATTATAGGCAATGCATATAAATCTAGGATGAGCAGCAAAACCATTACTAACCATCCAAACCTCTAACCAAATGTAACAACCTCAAACCGCAAAAGATCAGCCTCAGACTGGGAGTAACGACCTCAAATTGTCAACATCAGCCTCAGATCGGAGATAATAGCCGTGAAACGTGAGCATTGTCCTCGAACCAAAAGCAATGACTTTGAACCGTGAGTAACCAATAATGGGGTCACCTACCTAGTCAGTAAACTCTCAGGGGCTCAGAAAGACCAAAAGCATCCATGAAAGGGCGTCAGTGCGCCAACTAGTCAAGTAAAACCTGAGCACATCCTAGATGCCTCTAATATCTCAAGTATGAAAAGGAGCACGTCCCTAACGCCTAGTAATCTCAAAAATCAGTAAGTCAAGTGATCCAGGTGGTATGACTCTTGTTAAAACCAGTTTAGAATAAAAATCGAGTAAAATAGTATATTATCATGAATGATAAATATGCTAATGCATGGACTGGGATTGTACCCCAAAATCCATGAAAATGAGAAAACAATTCAATGCATGTCATCACCAGCATTCAAACAAAGCACTCAAATAAAATAATTATACATCAAGTGAAACCACCCTACCAAAGCAAAGGGTAATAACTTGGGATCCAACTAGTCCTTGCACACAACCTTAGGCCCAACAACATAATCATAAGCTCTAGAAGGATACAACATACCCACCGCTAATCAATAAGCAAATGGATCAAGAAGGAATTTCAGATCAATAAAGTGGGGAAAACTCAAGGGACGACGCCCTACCCCAATCACACCTCTCCAGTCCCACACTGAACATAACAAGAACCAATCCATGGCTATGACGATCCACCAAGGTCACAAGAATCAATGCAAGAAGAACACCCAAAAACAAGCCCCACAAAGAGCAAATCATAATTACGAGGCGACACAACACAACCTAAAGCATCTAACGTCTAGCCTAGTCTAAGGCAACCACGAATCAATCCTAGCAAGGATAATCAAGATCATCTACTCCACAAGCGAAGCCACAATCCAATTTAAGGATCCCAACACCAACAATAAGCCCTAGGCTCCTACATAATCAAGAAATAATAAAATAACAAGAGAAAAACTAAATACCCGGTACATACCATCCAAAATTAAATGAAATTTATACTAGGCATTATCTAAGAAGCTCAATCCAGAAAGTAGATTGAAGCCTACCTCAAAGCCGAACACTAGCGCTCTGAACTCACCACACATGAGCTATATGCATCTAAAATGCCTTCGAACACCGCCAAACTATCAAATTATCAATAATAACGCCATTACAAATGTTTTGACACTAAAATTGCAACAATTGGAAACAAACCCAAATTTAAGTCAAAACGGGAATATGGAACCCGCATTGGCAATCATGAAATTAACTCTGTCAAAAGGACCTAAACACCTAACCGAACTTGTGTTCCAATGTTGAACACAATCTAAGGTACAAAAACAACAAACACCGCAAATGCAAAGAATTCACAAATTAAGCACAAAAAAAAAGAGGGAAAGCAGCTTCGAGATCAACTTCACCTCAAACGGGGTTTCACCAACACAATCTTATCACTCCACCACGTAGCCAAAACCTCCACGATCATACTGGACTTTGATTCACCTCAATCGGAGTTGAAACGATGGAGAGATTACTGTTTGATAATAAGACTTGGAACTGCAATTTCTATATATATATAGCAGAAATTGGGTTGCTAAAAGGCTATTTCTGGTAGCTAAAATCCCAATGTCTAGTCGCTAAAAGCTTGCACTAGATATCAGCACTTCAGTTGGTTTGCTCCAGCTCCAAATTCTCCGACGGGGTGTCCTGGATTTATTCGAAACCCCGTGCATGCAAACAAATATGCTACCCCATCGAAGTTGGCATTCCAGACTCAACGAAACCATCAAAACTTCTATTCGAGGTGATTTCAATGAAAAGTGGATCCCATACCCAAGTTTCATTTTAAGCTAAAAACCAAATAAAGGCTCAAAATGTGACCGGAAGCTTAGGGAACTGCACGAAAGGTCATTCTACACAAAACTCGACATCTTGTAGCTAACCACGCTGCTGGAATTCTATATGAGCACGTTTAGCAAGAATGTTGACCAAAGTCAACCCTTGTCTTAAGCTTTAAAGTTAAAACACCTAATGACACAAACTCACACCAGAAGTCTTGGGGCCCAAACCAACCATTCCCCTAGCCTAAATTGACCCTTCCGAAGCTGATGAAACCGTCAGAATTACATTCTAAGGTCGTCTTCCTGAACTTTTGACTAAAGTAAACTATTGAAGTTTTAAAGGCTCCAAAATATAAATACTTGCACAAAATCCAAATGAACGACCCCACGACTAAACTGTCAGTCCCAACAAGTCATTTATGACTTGTGTTCACTACAAGAAAGCTCTAAACGCTGAAAAGATCAGAAAACAAAGAAAATGATATGGACGGTCATTACAATAGCCACTACCGAAAGAACTTTCATCCGTGAAACAAGAAGGATAGACACAGTCTAAATGCATAAAAAGACAAGGATACTGAGTCCACAAGTCTCTACTGAACCCTCAAACACCCTCTCAGATCGAACAACGCCATCACAAAACTCAAGTCAAGAGGAAAATCCTCAAATTCACTTCAAAACACCAAAAACTCAACCGTATCCATTTTGGTCACCAATTTAACCGAACTTGCCTAAAAGCACCAAATTCCTCTGAATAGACCATCACCATATCAAACTAGTAGAATTGAGCAAACATAGGATCATGGTAGAGGCAACCACATTCCCAAATCGAAAACTCACCTTATGATCCACATCTACTATTTTCTAACCACCAAATGCGTTCTATTGGTCCTTAACTATGATGAACATCTCTAGCACCAATTGAAACCTTTCTACAATCCCACACAACATCATCTCAGAAGAAAAATAGATTTCTCCTGAACATCGAGGGATGAGAATTGCTCAAATGAGGTACTCAGCCCAGGGTCAAACCCCAAAATCCATTTCTAACCCTTAAAACCAACAAATCCTTATGAACTCAACCTTCTAAATCTAACCACACTAATCAAAATGACGACCATTCTATGAACGACAAGGTAGCACTATCCCCGATCCAACGACCTACTCCAACCCAAGGAACTTCTGAAACACCGACATTACGAGCCCACAAAATACTCTGCCACCACAAATTCAAGCTAAACACCCAATCCTAAGGGAAACCAAGCCAGATGGTGGTGCATCAACACAACCATCTGGCTGGTAGTGGCCCAACGGTACCAACCCTATCACGAACTACGCAAGCTACCAAGCATGACAAAACCAAACCACACATCTTAAACTTGAGCGAACTCAAAAATCCAATGAATTACCATGACTATATCCTGATGATTAATCTTCATATCTATTTTCCATTTCCCAACAGGGCTAAGGCTTGAAATAACCAATAAACACCACCATTCCGACTCTAAATCATACACTAGCCTCGAGGGCAATCACACAACAATACGGAATCAACACCACATCTATTCCAGGCACAACAAGAGATCACACCTCCAATTTCCAGCTTTCCATAACCAACCTCCAAGACCACAACAAACAGACGAATCCAAAATGAGCTTAGTGAGCGAAAACACAACTCCGCAATCGAGGAAAGACTAAAGCAAAGGGAGAAAGCAACCAAAATGGACTATCACAACTAAGGAATGCTAACTACCAAACACACAACTCCAAGAATTAGAATTTTCCCAATCACTATTCAAAAGGAACTACTTAAAACTAAGCCAACTAGGCCCTACAACATACAAAACTCAATTAAGGTAAAAATGGTCTAGCCACCTACCAAACAAGGAGTTTCATCAAAACAAAAGCACACAACAAGGGTGGAAAAAAAGGAAATAATTCCACAAACATAAAAGGACTATCAAGGCAAAGGCACAGGGAGTTACTCAACCACTACTCCCAATCGAATGAACATAACCTAGTCGATCCAGTACTAAAGGAAATCAACGACAGAGGTAACACACATGCACAATCCTCAAGTCAAACTGCCACAACAAGCCAACGATAGATGATAAGTAAAATAAATCCAAATGGGCATGAAACCCCAAATCACACAAAATAAGAACCAAAGGGATAAACAACAAAATTGCATCCACAGAAGGGATACTTGAAACCTTGGCCTCTGACTGGCCTACAGAAGCATAGAACGGAACGTGTCCAACCTCAACATGAACACTTGATGTAATAATGGCAACACCTAAGGCACCATCTCTAACTGAATGAGCCAATAACCCTTAAGACTCATCTAGATGAATACCTCTTATCATGGTTCCATGCTAGGGACAAGTTGTAGGCTGATGAAAAAGTTCCCCCTAGGTACAACTAATTCTGATAACCCCAGCTTGGGACTATTAAATTTCTGCAATACTTGGAAAAGCAACTCCCACCTAGAGCACTAAAATCACACTAATAAAAAATGCACCAAAAATTGAGTCAAAATAGGAATATGGGATCCGCATTGGGTATCACAAAATTGACTCCTTTAAGAGGTCCTAAAAACCTAGATGAGCTTGTGTTCTAAAACTGAACACAATTCGAGGTCCAAAAACAACAAACACCACACATGAAAAGAATTCACAAATTAAGCACCAAAAAGAGGAGGGAGCAATTTTGAGCCCAAATTCACCTAAAAAAGGGGTTCACCAACACAATCTGATCACTTCACCACATAGAAAAAACCTCCATGATCATACTAGACTTTGAATCACCTCAATCAGAGTTGAAACAAAGGATAAATCGTTGTTTGAAAATAAGAACTGAAGCTACAATTTAACCATATAAATAGAAAAAATCTAGTTTCTAAAAGGCTCTTCCCGTTCGCTAAAACTGCAGTAGATATCAACACTTCAGCTGCTTTGCTCCAACTCCAAATTCTTCGACAAGGTGTTCGGGATTCCTTCAGAACCCTGTACATGCAAAAAAATATTCCACCCCATCAAATTTGGCATTTCGGACTCAACACTACCATCAAAATTTCTATATGAGTTCATTTTGATGAATAGTGGGTCCCATACCCAAGTTCTGTTTTTAATCTAAAAACCAGATAAAGGCTCAAAATGAAACTAGAAGCCTAGAGAACTGCAAGAAAGTTCGTTCTAGACCAAACTTGTCACACCTGAGGCTACCCCCTAGACGTAACACGGGACTTAGGAACACGAGTGACCCCAAGCTAACCCTGAGTTTGTCATATATCAAGCATATTGAAAACAACTAAGTAAAACATGTACAATGCAGAAACTATATCAATGGATCTGAAGAGGGAACAAAGCCCAATTGGTCTGAAAGTAAATTTAAATAATAAGAATTTAGTGATGAATGACACAACCATTCAACAACTTGAGCTGAATCTACTACTATGTTTGAAAAGATTCTAACTGAGTTGAGTTGTTGGGACATGCCCCCAACTAACTCTAACAAAACTAAAAAATCAAAGTAAAGACTAAAATAGAAAGCATGTTTATTGTCCTCGAAGTATGAGGCCTTACCACTGAAGTTGTTGAAGTCGAATTGAGAATTGATCTAAGAGTTATTTGGATGCCAAGTGCCTGAACCAACATCATGAAATGATGTAGCGCAAAATATGCGTCAATACTTGGAATGTACTGAGCATACATGATATAGATATGCTAAGTTGTACAATGCATAATTGAGCAATGATATAATCTGAACAAGGATACATATAGGTACGGAAGTATATCTGAAAACTAAATTGAATGCAATGACCAAGTACTAATCATGAATATAAACATCCTGAATTGTATACTGATATAAATGTTGAAAACCTGGTCAATGCACTAAGAGTCTGGCTGTGGGAGCTACTATTAACCTACATAAACCACGTGAGCTAAACGTGGAGTCCGATGTATACGCCACATCGAGCAGACCCAATATACCTTGCCAGGGGTATAGAGGCATGACTGTGGCATGATCACTAAAAACTGATGCCCAATAGAGGGGACTTCTGAACCTACGTTGGCACGTAGTTCTGGGACTTTGAGGGTACGTTGAACCCTAGTTCGACTCAGAGCTAAGTCTACTCCAAACTAAATATTCATGAAGCTAAAATGCACTAAATACTGAATAGCTCAAAAACTGACATGCTAATTGAGAATGAAACATTATATACTGAGAATATAGCATTCAAAATTTGAAGCATGAATTTCTGTCTGTTGACCTAGCAAGTATAAATCATGAACTAGGATAAATCTAGACAAGCTAGGGTTTTGAGTTCTATACATGGAATTATACTAAATCATCAAGAAACAAGTTATTTAGATCAAAAGAACCATAATCACTATAAGTCTTGAAAATCTAGAAACCCTAGGTTTGAACGATTGAAGAGAATCTAAAGAATTAACTGAATTCTAGGGACCTAATGGGTGAAAGGAACCCACTCGTGAAATCCCACATACCTAGTGATGAAATCTATAGAAAAATCCTTTGGATTTTGTGGCTGAACTTGAAGAACACCTCTGTTTATTCTTGGAAGAACTGGTGTCTCTTTTTTTTTGTTCTAATTTCGATGATTATTTTGAGAATAAGGGTTTTGGGTAGGTTCTGACTAGATTATTAGGCTTAGACAGAGTAAAACGACGTAGTTTAAGCATCACACGATGTGCTTTAACTGCCCAAAACATAGGGGGAAATACCAAAATTACCATGAGTTAAAAGCTATACCAAAATTACCATGAGTTAAAAGCTGACGAAGGCCCTTCACGAGGCCAATGGCGGACCTTCATTTGAACCACTGCCCGTCAATTGGGTCGTGGTTTGTGGCCCTACACAATAGGGCTCTACTAAAACGAGTGTAACTTTTTACTCTGAGCTTGGATATTAGCAAACTTCGGGGCATTGGAAGGAGGACTCAATTATCTTTAATTTTATAGGTCTCGGGCCACCTAATTCATTTTTTGATAAAAGATATGACCATTTGGAGTTGATCTAAAATCCATTTCTTTCCAAATAACTGCCAACCCTCACCAACTGCCATTCCTCACCAACTGCCAGATCTATGGTCCGTAGGTCCAACCACAGACCATACTGGTTGGCCCTGGATGGGATTAGAGACCCTTAAATCTTAGACCCCAACGGTGGGACCCCACTTATAGACCATCGGTCCATCGAAGGACCACAGACCATGGCCATATGGCTCATCTCCTTGGACCTGAGGTGTTATATTATCTCCCCTTTGGGAACATTTGTCCTCGAATGAACACTAAACAAGCTGAGTATGGAGAGAAAGAGCTGTGATCCCTACCACTAAGTATTACAAATCGATATCAAACTGAACTGAGTTCAATGAACTTGCAAAGAGGCTAAAATACAAGGATAACAGAGGGAACAAAATACTGAGGCTGAATTACATAAGAGTAAGCTGAGAGACATGAGAGAAAATATTACCTCAAGCTGAAACTGAATCACAAGGAAAGAGGTGAGGATACTTGGCCATCATGGTTGCTTCTGTTTCTTAAGTAGCTTTCTCTACGGATTGACTCTTCTATAAAACTTTTACTGAAGCGATTTCCTTATTTCTCAACCTAAGAACTTGATGGTAAAAAATTTCAAATGGAACCTCTTCATAGGTGAGGCTATCCTTCATAGCCACACTCTCTAAAGGTACTATCGATTTCGGATCAGCCACACACTTCTTCAACAAAGAAATGTAAAAAATTGGATGAACAACTGTTAGTTCTGCTGGAAACTCTAACTCATAAGCCACATTACTAACACTTTTTAGGATTTTGTAACGACCTACATATCTTGGTTTAAACTTCCCTTTCTTGCCTAATCTCGTCACCCCTCTCATGGGTGACACTTTCAGGAAAACCCAATCATCAATTTCAAAATCTCTAAGTCCCTTCTCCGCACATCTGATGTAACCCCCAGATTCAAAAAGGGCAAAGTAACTATTTTCAGAAGTTGCAGGTGCCAACCGACAGAGGCCACCCACTGCCCGTGGATGGGACAACAAATTATAGGTGTGGTCCGTGGATTGGTCACCCCAACTATGCCCAGAAACCCAGAACCATGACCCGACCAACGCACTGTCGTTAGATCCACGGTACGTTAGTCGAGGGTTCATAGGTCAGGATCCCTATATCAAAAGTTTATGAAGTCAGTGACGGTTGTGCAGTATAGATCGTCGGTCAGTTCACGGTCCGTCAATCACAGACGTCGATGGTATGACAGTAGTTACTTTTAGGAGCATTTGGGTCTTTTTGTAGTTAGTCTAGCCTAATACTATGTTGTTTTACCCTTCACTAAGACCCCTATATTTGTATTTTAACCCCCAAATTTCCCAATAGAAATCATTCTCTTCAAATTTACCAAAAGAAGAACAAGTCTCCTCTCCAAAATATTTCTCTCTCTAATAAAGCTTAAAGATGAAGATTCAACCTAAGGTTTCAAGTCAAGTCTCCATTCCTCCATTGAAGATAATCAATTGGATTTGAGGTATGATAGTTTTCATCCATGGATTCCGTCCATTCATGGAGTTCCCAAATTCTCTTATTTTCAAAGTTAGGAATCCCTCAATTTAGTTAGGGTTTTCTTCAATTGCCATGGGTTCTCTTGAGTATTGATTTCAATGATTGAATTATGATATCTTATGCATGAATTGATGAAATACCATGATTTTATAATGATTCCCCTATGAACCCATGAAATCCCCATATTTTAAAATTATGATCATATGATGTGGGTTTTTATTACGAAAGAGGAATTTATGAAATCAAGCATGAATTGATATATTTACATGAATTTATGATGGGATCTATGTCTAACCCATGTTTTCTAAATGTTGATGATTGAAAGTGGGTTTTGAACCTTGAAAGGTAAATTATGGAATTATGCACTTTCTTTTGAAATATATGCAAATGCATTAAGGATGCTTTGAGAGTAAAGCATCAATGATGATGTTGTTGTTGTGCTGTTGAAAGGATTTTTCTCATAGACATATGAAAACATGATTGTGAAAGGTTTTCTCACATAGTAAGGATTCTAGGGTTGAAAGATTTTCTCACCTAATTGTATCAAAAATAAAGAGCTATCCCAATGAAACCTAGCTTGGATTGGTTATTGAATGATACCTTTCCATGGATGACTTATGACTTAGCTTGAATCAGCAGGATGATGTGCCCTTCCATGGATAAAAATAAAAAGTAAGAAATGACTATTCTATGGGAATTATGCTTAGCACCAAGAGGATATTGAGATGGAAGCTCTCCCATTAGTAGAGGTCAGGTTTCTAGAAACAATCTCCTTATCCCTTACCTATGTGCCCCCATAGGATGATTGTCTAGATAGACATTAATTAGTGGATCCACTTAAGCTAGAAGTTCATGGTCCTTACCTTGGCAAGTAGGACAACCCTTTTCGGTGTGGAAGACACTAGGGGATCAGGTATAGATCACATGGTCTCTATGTCGGTTATGGCTACTTCCCACAATAATAATGAAATAAGGTTACTTCGAGAAGTATCTCATATTTGTTCAAAGGTTTTACAGATGTTACCTTGCATTGACCATATTTTATGACTTATGTTTCCTAACTCGTCTTATATCATGTTTTCGCTTGGTCAATTTTATGTCATGAAATGTCCTCTTTTAGCATGATTTAAATGTTTTATTCATAGCTGTCATACTTGGTACATTGTTTTGTACTAACGCATACTCTTGCCTACATTTCCCCAAATGTAGGGTCTGATAGTTAGGTTTCTTAGTTTCTTGGATAGTGGTTGATTGTGAGGTTCCCGAGCTTTGGTGAGTCCTCATGCTTTGATGAAGGACTTTCATTGTTCTTTGTTTCTTTTCTTATTTCCAGTTTTGGACATGATGTATGGGCTAGGCCCAATTTTATTTTATTGTACTAGATGACTAATGAGATAAGTGTTTTAGACTTCTGTGTTACTTTTATAAAACTTTTGGACTTGAAATTGTTGTTTTTACATATTTTGTTATATTTCTTATGTTATGAATGATAAGTGGCTTGTATAGGGCCTCTCAGGATCCTAAACAACATGTTACATCTAGGGTGTACCCCTGGGTCGTGACCAACTTGGTAATCAGAGGACAAGGTTTAGAATGGCCCTAGGATGTCTCATAAGCCACGTCAAGTAGAGTCTTGTTAATGAGTGTGAAGTGCGCCACATTTATGAATGAGAGGGTACGAGATGTTTAGGAAACTCCACTTCTTTCATTCCTCTAAAGTAATGCGATAGAGTTTAACTCTATAAGGTCACTCTCCTAATCCTTATCTGATTCTCTACACGACATAGATACTCGAAGAACTTATAGTAGAAGGAATATGAAGGAGAATGCAGAAAAAAAAGCTCCTCCCCAAGCTCCTCAAGTTCCAGTCGATCTTATGGTCGAGTAAGTGACTAATGTGAAGTTTAAGGCTACTTTTCAAGTGTTGGATCATGCCATGAAGGCCCAATCCAATAGGGAGGTTGTGGTTCCCGTGAACCCAAATGTGGGTACGGTGGCATCTAGAGTTTGGTACTTCACTAGGATGAATCCTCTGGAGTTTCATGGTTCTAGGGTTGAGGAAGATCTTCAAGGACTTATTGATGAGGTTTACAAGGTGTTGATGGTCATGGGAGTGATGCCGGTGGAAAAGGTGGAGTTGGCCGCTTATCAACTTAAGGGTGTGGCTCAAATATGGTACAACCAATGGAAAGAAGGGAGACCGAAAGATGCGGGTCCTCTTGATTGGGAGAAATTTAAGGTTGCTTTCCTTAATAGGTTCTTTCCCCTTAAGATGAGGGAAGCAAAGGTGTTTGAGTTCATCAACCTTCATAAAGGAGGTATGAGTGTGAGGGAATATGCTTTGAAGTTCACACAATTGTCTAAATATGCCCCTACAATGGTTGTCGATTCTAGGGCAAGGACTATTTCGGGTGTGTCCGAAATAGTGTTTAAAGAATGTCGTATTACCATGCTCATTAATGACATGGACATCTCTCATTTCATGGTTCACTCGCAACAGATTTAAGAGGAGAAACTTAAGGAAAAGTCTAGGGAGACAAAGATGGCTAAAATCGGTGATGGTAATTTCTCTCATGCAAGGTCCGATGAACATAGTCATTCTAGAATTCAACAAAGGTTTTCTGGTCAAGGTTCCTCTAATAGTTCTCCTAAGATCAACAAATATAGGGTTTCTAACCCTAAGCCTCAAGGAGAGAATGGTAGTGGATCTTCATTACCTATGTCTACTTGTGCTAGGTGTGGAAAGAAGCGCGAGGATAAGTGCCTAGCCGGCACAGATGGTTGCTTCAGTTGTGGTAAAAGTGGTCATAAGATGAGGGATTGCCCGATGCTTATGGACAAAGGAAGATAGGGCAAGCAAGCTCCTCCTAGTCGTTCGGGTTCAAATGCTCCCAAGCAAAACTGGTTCTATGCACTTCAGACTCGTGCTGAACAAGAGGATTCTCCCGATGTGGTTATCGTTATATTGAAAGTTTTCCAACTTGATATTTATGATTTACTTGATCCTAGTACTACCTTATCTTTTGTGACGCCATATGTGACTATGAGGTTTGATGTTCTTTCGAATGTGTTGTTAGAAACTTTTTCTATCTCTACTCCTGTTGGTGATTCTACTGTGGCTAAGAGAGTCTATAAAAAGTGTCCCGTCTCCTTATCCCATAGAGTTACTCTTGTTGACTTGGTAGAGATTGATATGCTAGATTTTGATGTTATCCTTGGGATGGATTGGTTGCACTCATGTTATGCTTCTATTGATTGTAGAACTCGTGTAGGCAAGTTTCAGTTTCTGAATAAGCCTGTCCTAGAATGGAATGGGGAGAAATTCCATGCGTAAAGATTAGTTTGTCTCTTGCCTTAAAGCTAGAAAGATGATTTCTAAGGATTGCATTTATCATTTAGTTAGGGTGAGAGATGTGGATTCCAAAACCCCTACTCTTGAGTCGGTCCCCATTGTTAATGAGTTTTCGAAAGTGTTCCCAGATGATTTACCCAGTATTCCTCCGGAAAAGGAAATAGACTTCGGTATTGACCTTCTCCCAGATTCACAACCTATTTTTATTCCTCCTTACTGGATGGCTCTAACGGAACTAAAGGAGTTGAAAGAACAATTAGAAGATTTGTTGGATAAGTGTTTCATTCGACCGAGTATCTCTCCATGGGGTTCTCCAGTTTTGTTTGTTAGAAAGAAAGATGGTTCCCTTTGTATGTGTATTGACTATCGTTAGTTGAACAAGGTGACCATTAAGAATAAGTAACCTCTTCCAAGGATAGATGATTTATTTGACCAACTTCAAGGAGCAAGTTACTTCTAAAAGATTGATCTTCGGTCGGGTTATATCCAATTGAGGGTGAAGGAAGATGATATTCCGAAGACGGCTTCTTGAATTCGATATGGTCATTATGAGTTTTTGGTAGTGTCATTTGGGTTGACTAATGCTCCGGCAACATTTATGTATTGATGAATATAGTGTTTAGACAATACCTTCACATGTTTGTGATTATGTTCATTGATGATATATTGATCTATTCGAGAAGTGAGAATGAGCATATTGATCATTTGAGGATCGTGTTGCAAATTCTTAAGGACCAAAAACCCTTTGGCAAGTTTAGTAAATACGAGTTTTGGTTAAGGTCCATAGCTTTTCTTGGTCATATTGTTTCAAGTAAAGGCATTGAGGTAGATCCTAAGAAGACGGATGCGATCAAGAGTTGGCCTAAAGCTCTATCCCCCTCGGTTATTAGAAGTTTCTTGGGTTTAGCTAGTTACTACAGAAGGTTTGTTGGGAGGTTTTCTTTGATTTCCTCTCCTTTGACGACTTTGACTCAAAATAAGGCAAAGTTCATATGGTCCGAAGTGTGTGAGAAGAGTTTCCAACAGTTGAAGGATAGACTTACTTCCGATCCGGTGTTGACTTTACCGGAAGGGACTGATGGTTTTGTTATTTACTGTGATGCCTTGAGAATTGGGCTAGGGTGTGTGATTATCCAAAATGGGAAGGTTATTTCCTATGCCTCAAGGAAACTTAAGATTCATGAGAAGAATTATCCTACCCATGACCTTGAACTAGCGGTGGTTGTTTTTGCCTTAAATATTTGGAGGCATTATCTTTATGGTGTGTATGTAGATGTGTTTACCGACAACAAGAGTTTCCAATATGTGTTTAATCAGAAGGATCTAAATCTTTGCCAAAGAAGGTGGCTTGAGTTATTGAAGGATTATGATATGAGTGTTCTCTATCATCCCGGTAAGGAAAAATGTGGTGGCAGATGGTCTTAGTCGGTTATATATGGGTAGTGTTGCTCATATTGAGGAAGGTAAAAAGGAGTTGGTTCGAGATGTTCATAGATTAGCCCGATAGGGTGTTCAGTTAGTGGACTCTACCAAGGGTGGTGTTATGGTTCACAATAGTTCAGAATTGTCTTTTGTGGTGGATGTGGAAGCCAAGCAAGTCTTGATCCAATTATGGCAGACTAAAAGAAAGTCGTGCTTAATAAATCCATTGAGCCTTTCTCCCAAGGGGGAGATGGTGTACTTAGATATCAAGGTCGTTAGTGTGTTCCTAATGTTGATAACTTGAGGGAGCATATCTTGTCAGAAGCCCATACTTCACGATATTCCATTCACTCGAGAACAACCAAGATGTACCATGATTTATGGAAGGTCTATTGGTTGAATAGGATGAAGAAGGTTATTGCGGAATTTTTGACTAAGTGTCCTAATTGTCAACAAGTGAAAGTTGAGCATAAAAAATTGGGAGGTTTATCTCAAGATATTAGCATTCTTACTTGGAAGTGAGAAGATTTGAATATGGATTTTATTGTTGGTTTGCCTCGCACCCGGCGACAACATGACTCGATTTGGGTTATAGTAGATCAGATGACGAAATTGGCTCATTTTATTTTCGTCAAGGTTTCCTATTCGGCGGAGGACTATGCTAAGTTGTATTTGAGAGAAATGGTAAAGTTGCATGGAGTTCCTTTGTCCATTATTTCCAGTCGTGGTTCACAATTCACTTCTCAGTTTTGGAAGTCTTTCCAAAAGTGTCTTGGTACTCGTGTTAAGCTTAGTACAACCTATCATCCCCAAATCGATGGGCAAGTGGAGCGTACTATCATAACTTTGGAAGACATGTTGAGAGCTTGTGTGATTGAATTTAAGGGTAATTAGGATGACCATTTGCCATTGATTGAGTTTGCTTATAACAATAGCTATCACTCGAGTATTGATATGGCTCCATTTGAGGCATTGTATGGTAGGAGGTGTATATCTACTATAGGTTGGTTTGGGGTGGGTGAAGTTGCCCTAATAGGTCCCGAGTTGGTACATGATGCTATATAAAAGGTTCGACTTATTAGAGAAAGGTTGAAAATGTCTCGAAGTAGGCAAAAGTCATATGTCGATGTAAGAAGAAGAGATCTTGAGTTTGATGTTCATGATTGGGTTTACTTAAGAATTTCACCCATAAAGGGTGTAATGAGGTTTGGTAAGAAAGGAAAGCTTTGCCCCTGTTATGTAGGCCCATATAGGATTTTGAGGCATGTTGGTACTGCTGTTTAGGAACTAGAATTGCCTAATGAGTTGTCATTGGTGCATCCAGTTTTCCATGTCTCTATGTTGAAGAAATGTGTTGGTGATCCGACATCCATAGTTTCCTTAGAAGGTTTGGGAGTTAAGGAGAATCTTTCTTATGAAGAAGTTTCAGTTGAGATTTTAGACCGGCAAGTAAAGAAGTTGAGAAACAAAGAAGTTGCTTCCTTGAAAGTGTTGTGGAGGAATCAGTTAGTTTAGGGTGCTACTTGGGAGGCGGATGCCGATATGAAATCCCGATATCCTCATCTTTTTCCTTCTGCCCCTACTCTAGCTTGAGGTAATGAGTTCCTCATGGTTCACTCTTTGTTTTGGAGTCAGTGTCTTAGATATTCACATGAGTTCTTCAATTATGAATTTTCATGAAAAAGCTTAAGTTTTGAGAAAATGAGTCAACTTAATTTATTTCTACATGTTTATGGCATTTGAGTATGAATTGCATAAAGACTACATGATACAATGTTTTTGAACATGCATTAGATTGGAGTTGATGTTTCCTCCTCAGATATATGCATTTGAGCATGAGTTGCATATGGGTTTCATGATATAATGATAAGAGTATGTTTAGCTTGGAGTTGATGTTTCCTCCTCAGATATGTGCATTTATATGATTGCATTCATATTGGCCTGCTAGGTTTAGTTCCTATCTTCCTTATGATGTTTTAATCACGTCCTAGCTTGGAATCGATATTTCCTCCTTGGTTATATGCATTTAGATGAAGTTGCATGTTGATTGGGTTGTTAGTTTCTCTTCTACTCTTTTCATGCTAGCTTAAATCTCATTTAAGGACGAATGATCCCATGGGGGAGATATTCTAACACCTCGGATTCAAAAAAAGGCAAAGTAACTATTCTCAAAAGTTGAGGGTGCCAACAAATACAGGCCACCTACGGCCCGTGGATGGGACCACAGACCATAGGTGTGGTCCGTGGATTGGTCACCCCAACTATGCCCAGAAACCTAGAACCATGACCTGACAAATGGACCATCGTTGGGTCCACGGTCTGTCGGTTGAGAGTCCATAGGTCAGGACCCCTAAATCCAATGTTTCTGAAGTTAGTGACGGTTGTGCAGGATGGACCGTCGGTAAGTTCACGGTCCGTCGGTCAGGGGTGTCGATGGTAGGTCGAAAGTTATTTCAAGGGAAGTTGGGTCTTTTCCTAGTTAGTCTAGCCTAATACTATGCCGTTTTACCCTTCACTAAGACCCTATAAGTATTTAACCCTCAAATTTCCAATAGAAATCATTCTTTTCAAATTTACCAAGAGAAGAACAAGTCTCCTCTCCAAAATATTTCTCTCTTTAAGAAAGCTTGAAAATGAAGATTCAACCTATGGTATCTAGTCAAGTCTCCAGTCCTCCATTGAAGATAAGTAATTGTCTTTGAGGTATGATAGTTTTCATGCATGGATTCCTTCCATTCATGGAGTTCCCAAATTCTCCAATTTTCAAAGATTGAAATCCCCCAATTTAGTTAGGATTTTCTTCAATTGCCATGGGTTCTCTTGAGTATTGATTTAAGTGATTGAATTATGATCTCTTATGCATGAATTGATGAAATACCATGATTTTATGATGATTCCCCTATGAACCCATGAAATCCCCATGTTTTTAAATAATGATCATATGATGTGGGTTTTGATTACGAAAGAGGAGTTTATGAAATCAAGCATGAATTGATGGATTTACATGAAACTATGATGGGATCCATGTCTAACCTATGTTTTCTAAATGTTGATGATTGAAAGTGGATTTTGAACCTTGAAAGGTAAATTATGGAATTATGCATGTTCTTATGAAATCTATGCAAATGAAGGATGCTTTGAGAGGAAAGTATCAATGATGTTGTTGTTGTTGTGTTGTTAAAAGGATTTTCCTAATATACAGATGAAAGCATGACTGTGAAAGGTTTCTTACATAGTAAGGATTCTAAGGTTGAAAGGTCTTCTCGCCTAATTGAATCAAATATAAAGAGCTATCCTAATGAAACCTAGCTTTGATTAGTTATTGAATGATACCTTTCCATGGATGACCTTTGACTTAGCTTGGATTGACAAGATGACGTGTCATTCCATGGATAACAAGAACAAGTAAGAAATGACTTTTCTGTGGGAATTATGCTTAGCAGCGACAAGATATTGAGATGGAGGCTCTCCCTTTAGTAGAAGCTGGGTTTCTAGAAACAATCTCTTTATCCCTTACCTATGTGCCCCAAAAGATGACTGTACAGATATACATTAGCTAGTGGATCCACTTAAGCTAGAAGTTCATGGTCCTTACCTTTGCAAGTAGAACAACCCTTTTTAGTGTGGGAGACACCAGGGAATCATGTTATAGCTCACATGGTATATACGTCGATTAAGGCTACTTCCCACAATAATAATGAATTAAGGTTACTTCGAGGAGTATCTCATATGTGTTCAAAGGCTTTAAAGATGTTAACTTGCATTGACCATGTTTTATGACTTATGTTTTCTAACTCTTCTTATATCATGTTTTAGCTTGGTCAATTGCATGTCATGAAATGTCCTATTTTAGCATGATTTAAATATTTTATGCATAGCTATCATACTTGGTACATTGTTTTTTACTAACACATACTTTTGCCTACATTTCCCAAAATGTAGGGTCCGACAGTTAGGTTTCTCAGTTTCGTGGCTAGTGGTTGATTGCGAGGTTCCCGAGCTTTGGTGAGTCCTCATGCTTCGATGTTGGATTTTCATTGTTCTTAGTTTCTTTTCTTATTTTCTATTTTGGACATGATGTATGGGCGAGGCCCAATTTCATTCTATTGCACTAGATGGCTAATGAAACAAGTGTTTTAGACTTATACTTTACTTTTATATAACTTTTGCACTTGAAATTGTTGTCTTTACCTCATTTGTTCTATTCCTTATGTTATGAATGCTAAGTGGCTACTATAGGGCTTTTAGGGTCCTGTACGCCATGTTACATGTAGGGTGTACCCCTCGGTCATGACATGTGCATAGGACTTCTGACGATTTTGAGCTGTCTTTAGTCTATCTCTGATGAGCTGAACTTTATCCAAATCCTCATGAACTAAATCTGGCCTAGTCAAGGCTGTTTCACCTACTTCAAACCAACCAACCAGAGATCTGCATCTATGCCCATATAGTGCCTCATAATGGGCCATCTGAATGTTAGAATGGAAGTTGTTATTGTAAGTAAACTCTATAAGAGGTAGGTGATCATCCCAGTTACCCTTGAAATTGATCAAGCAAGCTCTCAACATGTCCTCTAAGGTCTGAATGATACGCTCTACCTGACCATCCATCTGTGGATGAATTGTTATACTAAGATTTACCTGAGTACCAAGACCTTTCTGGAATGACTTCCAGAAATAGGATGTAAACTGAGGAACTCTATATGAGATAATAGACAATGGAACCCCATGCAACCTCACTATCTCATCGATGTAGAGTTTGTCGTAGTCCTTCACTGAATCTGTAGTCTTGACGGCTAAAAAGTGATCTGACTTAGTAACTCTGTCCACTATCACCCAAATGAATTCTTGTTGTCTATGAGTACAAGGTAAATCCGTAATGAAGTCCATGTTTATCAATTCCCACTTCCATGTAGGAATGGAAATCTCTTGAGTCACATTTCCTGGTTTCTGATGTTCTACTTTTAACCTGTTGACATTTAGGACACTTAGACACAAAATCTGCGATGTACCTCTTCATGCCATTCCACCAATAGACTTCCCGTATATCACGATACATATTAGTGGCACCCAAGTGAATAGAATATCTGGAATTATGGGCTTCTGTAGGAATCTGCTGCCTCAACTCACCCACAGTTGGAACACATAAGCGACCCTGGTAATGAAGTGCACCATCTCCCCTTTGGGGGAAAGCATCAACTTTTTGCTGATGAACTGCACCTTTTAACTGAAGTAATATAAGATCGCTATCCTGTTTTTCCTTAACCTTTGCTACCAATGAAGATTCTGATCCATCCTGAACTATAACACCACCATCTGACGTGTCTGTAAGGCAAACTCTTAAGAGAGCAAGCTGGTGAACATCTATGGTTAACTCGTTCTTTTATTCCTAAACATATGCTACACTACCTATAGACAATCTGCTGAGATTATCATCCACTACATTGGCCTTACCCGGACAATAGAACATGTTCATGCCATAGTCTTTGAGGAATTCAAGCCATCTCCTCTGACGAAGATTCAACTTTTTCTGGTTGAATACATACTTTAGGCTCTTATGATCTGAGAACACATCAACATGAACGTCATACAAGTAGTGTCTCAAAATCTTTAGGGAAAACTCTACGGCTGCAAGCTCGAGGTCATGAGTAAGGTAGTTCTTCTCGTGGACATTAAGTTGTCTAGAAGCATAAGCTATGACCTTACCTTGTTGAATCAAAACAACCTAGGACGACCATAGATGCATCGCAATAAACCACATAACCCTCTAAACCCTATGGTAGAGTTAAAACCAGAGTTGTAGTCAACCTGGTCTTCAGTTCTAAGAAGTTTCTCTCACTTTTGTCTGACCTTTTTATGAGTTAACTTGGTCAATAGGGAAGCTATGGATGAAAATTCTTCAACAAACGTTCTATAGTAACCAGCCAAACCCAAGAAACTTTTGATATCAGTTTGAGAGGTGGGTCTGGGACAGTGTTTTACTGCCTAAATTTTCTGAGAATCTAGTCAGATCTCTTCGTTGGATACCACATGACCAAGGAAAGCGACTGACTGTAACAAGAATTCACATTTACTGAACTTAGCGAATAACTAGCGATCTTTAAGAGTTTGCAGAACAACTCTCAGATGAGTCGCATGTTCTTCTTCACTCTAAGAATAAATGAGAATATCATCAATATTGATAATGACGAATAAGTCCAAGTACTGTTTGAACACCATGTTCATTAAGTCCACGAAATCTGCAGGAGTATTTGTTAGTCCAAAAGACATATCTATAAATTCATAGTGACCATATTGAGTCTTGAAGGATATCTTCGGGATGTCAGTATCTCTGGGTCTAAGGTGATAATAGCTGGATTTGAGTTCTATCTTAGAAAAGCAACTACCACCCTGAAGTTTGTTGAACAAGTCATCAATCCTAGGGATGGGATACTTATTCTTGATTGTGACTTTGTTCAATTGGCGATAATCAATGCACATCTTGAGAGAACCGTCTTTCTTTCGTATGAACAACACTAGAGCACCCCATGGAGAGATGATGGGACTGATGAAGCCTTTATTGAGAAGACCTTTCAATTGTTCTTTCAATTCCTTAAGTTAACTGGAGCCATTCTGTAAGGAGGAATCGAAATAGGCTGGGTATCTAGAAGGTGATCTATTCCAAAGTTGATTTCCCTTTAGGGAAGAACTCCAGGAAGATCTTTTGGGAACACTTCTGTAAACTCATTTGCGATGGGGACTGACCCCAGAGTTGGGGTTTCAGAGTTTGAATCCTTAACCCGAAAAAGATGTTACATATACCCTTTAGAATTAATTTTCACAAACTTAAGGTAAAAGATAAATCGACCTACATGCACTAAACTACTACCCTTCCACTTTAAGACTGGCTCGTTTGGAAACTAAAATCGAACGATCCTAGTTCTACAATCGACTAAGTCATAACATGAATGTAACCAATCCATGCCTAGAATGATATCAAAATCTACCATTTGTAACTCTAAAAAGTCTGCTGAGGTGACTTTCTGGGAAATGTGACAGGGTGATTTCTGTATACCCGTTTAGCTATAACTGGGTCACCTACTGGAGTAGAGACTAAGAAGGGTTCTGAGAGAGTTTCTGGACTGACACCGAAGTTTATTGCTATATAGGGAATTACAAGTGATAGTGTAGCCCCGGATCGAACAATGCATAAACATCTAAATTGAAGACTCTCAATGTACCAATGACCACATCGGGAGAATATTCTTGGTCTTGTCGAGCTTGGAGAGCATAAAACTTGTTTTGGTGTTGACCGCCACCTATACAAGAAGAGGAACCCTGCTGAGTGGGGTAACATACTGGCGCTGCTGATGTAGTAGATTGAGCATTGTTACCTCTTTGTCCGTGCCTGGCAGAAAAGAAATCCTTCAACCTTTGATCAGACTGACCACACCCAAAGCATCCCTCTCTGCCTGAAAGACACTAACCTAGATGATTCTTACCACACTTTGGACAAGTTGGAAAAGTCCGGTTACGTGAAGCACTCCTATGTGACTTAGATCCTGATGCTCTTCATTTCTGATCCTGTAGAAATCTAGGGGATGGAGCACTAGCTGATGAACGTTCTGGGTTGTAGACCTCTGCTGAAAGTATGAGCGATTTGCACCGCCCAACTATCTATAAAGCCTCTACTATTAAAGAAGGATATTGGGACAAGATCCACGACATCTCGAAACTTCTAAATTGAAAGTAAATGCGAGGTCCTCCAGAATACAAGGAGACTCACCCAAAAGCTAACTGGAGTGTAGAGTGATCTCAACGAAGCCCCTATTGATAATCCTGAACACCTGTATCTGCATCATAAAAGGATGCAGGTCGAATGACATCAATACATTGAATGTACGAGTATGCAAGTAGAATTGTAAGTGTAGATGATTGAACTGAAAGATGAAAGCACTCAATTGAATCAATATATGAACATGAAGTTAAAATCATTTAACTTAACAAAAATATATACAATAGAAACAATATAAAAAAATATTATACTTTACTTGTGGAGAATTTCTCTAACCGATAACCATTACTATGAGCCTAGCAATGATACAACGTTTCCCCCATATTTCAAGGGCCATCCTATTTTTTTTCGAGGTATAGGATGATATTGTGACTATAGATCCATCTAATAGGCCTTCTCTGAGGCAGTGAAGAGTCGCATGAAGAATCAATGCTATCCTATCCTATGATGGCTACGTAGTTTTATGGGACTTCCGAGTTATAAAAGACTCTAACCCAATTCAGTGCTCGATAATACTCCCAAAATAATTGATATACTTTATGCTCAATACACCATTACAAAGAATGTACATTTTTACTTCATTGAAGTACTTTTCAAAACATTAAACGTGTTTGCATTCTTAAAAGCATGCACTCATGAACTTATCTTTCAAGCCAAATAATCAACATAGGTGCGTGTGTATATATATATATATATATATATATATATATATAACATTAGAAAATCTTTTGTTCTCAACGATACTTCTCATCTCAAGAATACTCAATTCATAGAGTTCATGCAAGATTATGGACATGAACGACACACTCAAGGATCTCAATAACAATATATAATCATGAATACAACTCTTATCATTCACATATTCATTTACTCAATTTAATTCAAGTCTATAGTTAATTGCAAAAGACTTCTCAAAATGTCTTAAAAAGGACCTTTTGAACTTTTCTCTTGACTTTACTTTAATTCGATGTGTAAATTAAGAGATGTGATTAGGATATGTAGGATCTCTCAAGGATTAATGAAGACTTTAAGATTTAATATCAAGAAGAGAATGAAGACACGACTCAAAGGAACACGTATAAGACGAAGAACAGAGAAGAGAAACGGCAGGCGACCCTGGCGCATCAGTGGTGCACCGTGCCAACCCCAGGAGTGCGGGGAGTACTTTGGAGCGCACAGTTGGCGGAGGGTCATAGTGAAACTCAATCGGAAAGAAAGTTTTCAAGTCAACTTTATGCTAGGGGATTCTAGTGACCTTAACTCATGTCCAAAATCATTTCCACACTAAATAATTGACCTTAACAACTAAGAATAAATAAGAATCACTTGATATGATCTTATTCACAAATGAATAATGATTTTAGTCTTAACATAAAAATTTCAGGGTGGTAGAATATCTCCCCCATGGGATCATTCGTACTCAAATAATAGTTAAACTAATATTGGAAGGTGAAGGAATTACTCTTACTATCTTTTTGACTTTTGAACTTGCCTACTAATATAGGAAAAACTGATTCATACTAAGAGTTTTGAAACTGGACTCGAGCACGCTTGACACGAAGCTCTCCTAAGATTTCAAGATTACAGGCCAGGACATGAAACAAGAGTATTTGGGCACGAAGTAAGAATAGGAATACTACTCTTCAAGCAATAGACTGATGGCTTTCAAGTTTAGCAACACATGCCATCCTGCTCTTTTAGGTATACTACTCATCATTACCATCACTAACACAACTGAAAAAGGGATCACTAAAAAAGCTTAGAGCGAAAGATCATAAGCGCGATTCATTCGAGAAATCTGCTATAAGAATATGAATGAAGTAACATAATGTTGCTAGCCATTGAGAGTAAATCATGAATTTATGAGACTGAGCATAATATGAGACATGAGTGCATATATGAATAGGTTCATATCACGAGGTTGATATTCATAACTTTATAGAGTAAGATTGAGATCAATATAGGCTAAATTCCTTGCCCCTCATTCTGGAAACTGAGCATAGATGTGAATCTTTCTAAAGTGTATGAGCATAGGTCATAGAAACAATTATAATATTAGGAATATCAACAAGATGTTGTAATAACTGAACATAAGGAAAACACAAGATTATGAATGGATTGATACATCACTTTAACTCTTTCTGAAGACATCACTATCTGATTCTCAACATTTGACTTGGTTTCTCATCTTATCATCTCCCCCTAAGGTCTATAATTGGCACTTGTAAGTTATGGATCTATTCCATCATCTCTAAACTAGTCTGCATTTGTTTTACTCTAATACTCGGGAAAGCTTATCTCATGGCTATTGATATCTCTATATGCAGGTACTAAGATTCCTTCTAAGACCTCATTTCTAAGATACTTCTCTTAACCTCTTCTCATTGGCTTATAAGTCCGCTTCATCTAACTATTTAAGGGAAAGATAAAATAACGGTTACGTCAGCCTATTCCACATTAACAACTCAAATATACTATCTAAGCACACATGAAAAATCATTAACTTAATTGGAACCTTGTCTGATTACAAACAATCTCGGGTACACCTCTTAATGCTCTTGTTACTCTAATGACTTAGTGACACTTCACTACTCTTATCTAAAAGTTAGAATCCCATACTTGTACCACTCACATTCATTGTAACTAACCTCTTAATTCCTCACCTACTCTATGTCAAAACTACCAGATCAGATCTCAAACTAACATCATCACCCTCATGTTGCCATCATTTTTTTTATCACAAAACTCATCTCAAATTCAAGCTTAGTGTCTAGTACTAAACAAAATTATCAATACAATTTCTCACATACTATACTAACTTATGAATAATAGATAAAATTAAGAACCACTCTCCCACTAAGATCTCATGACAAGTAGACAATATTGATCTCACAGGTTAATTATTTGCAAATTACTGTCACGTTCATTTTCACAACTTAAGTACTGTTTACCCACTTACTATACATCATTTCTTAATTAGTTCTATTATCCTCTAAATAATATGGGTCTCTCCTTTCAAAAATCATAAGCGTAGCTTAGATCTATCACCTCATGAATACTCTACTCTTTTATTCAACACATGTACTTGGTCTTCACGAACACAATGACACATTGACATAAACTCTTTTCTAGTTAAAGTATACTTCTAAATTATTCCGACTAGTAACCATTCATCTACCTTCTATCATGAAATCTACAAAAACTCATCACTTCTTAGTCTACTCATAAGGAAAAACTCCTCATTAATAAATTACTGGGTACATGACTTCAACAACATAATTTTCCTCATCACTATCTCATTTTCTTAGATTACTATACCTCTGCATGTATTCTTCTAACTTTGGGCACTTTTACTGCAATTTCTTGTGACATTGTAACTCGTACTATCTATTCGGGTGAAAAAAAACAACCCAAACATTTTAAAACACACTTCTCTCAAAAGGGTCTCACCTAAAATAAGATTTAGAGAATAGAGTCGGGGAGTACATCTTGATTTTAGCTTGAACACATGATTCATATGAATAAGAGTGCATTCTTTCAAATCAGAACACTTAAGCTCACTCATAGGCTTATCTCAAGCCCCTCTGTAGTCTCATGACCCTCTCAAATTTTTCTAAGAGTTACTCATCCATAAGGATCTAACTTTACTTTTCAACCACCTTGAGTATGAGGGGTAGTCGAATGGATTTGAAAAATTCATGAGTCTGAATAAGTTTCTTATAACACAGTTCTATTGCACGATATATAGTATAAAAGAAGAGAAACATTTTCTAAATGTCTATAGTCCCTTATTTATAGAAGTGGGCCCCTCAAAACCATAAATAAAATCCTATTTGACACGGATTCATAGACACCCTAGAACACTTGAACTCTGGGATATGATACCAAGTTTGTCATGACCTAAGCCTATACCCTGGACGTGGTCGGCACTCGAGAATCATCAGTGGTCCCCAAGCGAATCCTTGTCCTAGATGACTACAAGAAGAAGACTAACTCAAGCATACAAAAGCTTAAAACTAAATTAAATCCATGAACTCAATTACTCAACTCATAAGGTTTGGAAAAATACTCAATAGAAATACATATAGTTTGTAAAACAACTAAAAAGAAAGTAAATATTGAACGACTCCCCAACTGTAACAATCTATGAAGCCTCTACTACTAAAGAAGGATATCGGGATAAGACCCACGACATCTCAAAACTTGTAAACTAAAAGTAAATGCGAGGTCCTCCAGAATATAATGAGGCTCACCCAAAAGATAACTGGAGTGTAGAGTGATCTCGATGAAGCGCCTGATGATAATCCTGAACACCTATATTTGCATCATAAAAGGATGTAGATCGAATAACAAACAGTACATGAAATGTACGAGTATGTAAGTAGAACTAAAAACGTAGATGACTGAACTGAAAGACTAAAAGCACTCAACTGAATCAAAACATTAACATGAAGTAAAAATCATTTAACATGACAATAATATAGACAACAGAAAAAATAATAAAATATATTATACTTTACTTGTAGGGAGTTTCTCCAACCGACAACCATTACTATGAGCCTAGAAATGATACAACATTTTGCCCACATTGCAAGGGCCATCCTATACTTTGTCGGGGTATGGGATGATATTGTGACTATGGATCCATCTGATAGGACTTCTCAAAGTCAATGATGAGTCCCATGAAGAATCAATGCTATCCTATCCTACGCTGGCTACGTAGTTTTATGGGACTTTCAAGTCATAAAAGACTCTAACCCAATTTAGTGCTCGATACTACTCCTAAAATAATTGATATACGTTATGCTCAATACACCATTACAAAAAATGGATTTTTTTACTTCATTGAAGTACCTTTTAAAACATTAGACGTGTTTGCATTCTTAGAAACATGCACTTATGAGTATCTTTCAAGCCCAATAATCAACATAGGTACATATGTATACATATGTAAACATATGTGTATATATATATATACACACACACATATATATATATATATATTAACTCAAGGATCTCAATAACAATATAGAAACTCAATACTTAGAAATCAAGAACTCGAAACTCAACGATATTCTCATCTCAAGAATACTCAATTCATAGGATTCATGCGGAGTTATGGATATGAACAACTCAATCAAGGATATCAATAACAATATAGACTCATAAATACAACTCTTCTCATTCTCATAGTCAATTACTCAAGACTTAGTTCAAGTCTATTGTTAATTGCAAAAGACTTCTCAAAATGACCTTAAAAGGACCTATTGAACTTTCCTCTTGACTGTACATTAATCGATGTATAAATTAAGAGATGTGATTAGGGTATATAGGATCTCTAAAGTATTAGTGAAGACTTTAATAGTTAATATCAAGAAGAGAATGAAGACACTATTCAAAAGAACACATATGGGGTGAAGAACGGAGAAGAAAAAGGGCAGGTGACGCTGGCGCATCAATGGCATGTTGCGCCAGCCCCAAGAGTACTGGGAGTACTTTAGGGCGCACCTCCAGCCCTCATGGCACTATGGGGGTGCATTTCCCCACCCCGAACCCAGAAATTCGATGATTTTTCTTATTTAATTTCGGGTCCTAACTCATCTAGAATCAATTGATTTCTTCCAAACTCTCGTTGATTCACAAATCCAACAGAAATTCATTGAAATCTCACTCAAATTCTAGCAAGAAACAACACTCACTCGAAAGACCCTCACCTCAAGAACTCAAAACCTCAATTGTTAAAGAATGGGGCTAAAAGTAAAGAACTTACTGAAGAATCTCTTTAAAACAATTTCATGGATGAATTAATAGAAGAATTACATGTTTGGTGTGAGCATGAACAAGTCCATCATTGTGGGAAACCTCACATACCTAGAAAGAACGATATTCTTTATGAAATCCATGAAAACTTGATGAACGCTTGAAAACCCTTTTTTTCTCTTCTTGAAACCTCGCTTTAAAATCCCAAAGTGCTTAGGAACGTGAATGGGTGATTAGAATCTGATAAAACCCTTAATTGGGGTGACCAAAAATTGTCTAAGACTAGTGGGAAAAGGAAAAGACCAAAATACCCTTTCTTAAAATGGATGAAAAGCCTTAACTAGAGAGTTTTCACTCAAATGGGCGTAACTTGTTACTCTGAGCTCGAAATTTAGCAAACTTGGTGGTTGGAAAGAGGACTCAAAGACCTTTGATTTTATAGCTTAAGGGGCATCTAATTCTTTATGTGATAAAATATATGATTTATTGAAGTTGACCCTAGGAAAGTGTCATACTGAAACTCAATCGGAAAGACAGTTTTCAACTCAACTTTATGCTAGGGGATTCTAGTGACCTTAACTCATATCCAAAATCATTCTCACACTAAAGAATTGACCTTAACACCTAAGAACAATTAAGAATCACTCGATACGATCTTATTCACAAATGAAGAATGATGCGAGTCCTAACTTAAAAACTCCAGGGTGTTACAATATTATTATCTTAATCATATGATTTGATTCTTTTTGAAATATTTTGTGGAGACACATAATTTCCTTGAAAATTAATGATTTCAAAATTTTGATCTTCACTTGATCCATGCGTAAGCTTTGGCTATGTAGCATGCATGGTCAAAGTTCTAGATTACCAACTGTCAAGACTATTTTTGTATGATTATGCTTAGCTAAGTTGATTTTGAATCAATGTCTACTTAAGAGAGTGGATATACAAATGTATGGTTTGGGGTTTAGTTTGAATAAAATTCCCACGAGCTAAGGCTGATCGGACCTAAAAACTTGCTTTCTATTAAAACTTTTACTATAGGAAAGAGGAGAAGCGTTTGGTCTTCGAATATGTCAACAATGCCAGACTTGAAATTTGATCTACACATGTTTTAAATCATACCCTTTTGATGATTGCCCTTATACTTTCTTCTCCATTGATAGAAAAAGTTTGACAATATCAACCAATAACTTTTTCTTAAGGAAAAATTAGCTAACTAGTCAAAATCCCTAACATATTTCTTAAAAATAACTACACTTTAAAATAATCAATATGTTAAAGTATATAGAAAATATAGTGTATCATAATATAACTCCTTTCCTTTCCTTTTATTTTTCAACTTGGGCCCATGTTTTGCTTAATTTGACTCCATTACCCACTTTTCTCTCTCTCAAGTTTTTACCCACATTCTCTCTTTTCTCTCTCTCACGTTTTTTACCCATATTCTCTCACTTCAAATAACCTAAACTTTTACATGTCTAACTAGACTCCATAGTATTTCTCTTCGAAATTCATCCTTTTTTAAAAAGAAATCTCATAAATCATTCAAAACATTTTCACTCACTGATAGAGGTAAATTTATCTTCAAGTATCTCTTGAGATTTTCAGGATATTGGGTATTTTTGATTTATCACGATTTAACCGTTTGATTTGATTTTTTTATTGGAGATATAGAAGTAATCACCATTAACATTCATATATCAAATATAGTTTTTGATTTTATATAAATTGTTGTGTGTTTAGTAATTTTAACATTTTTAATTAGGGGTTAAGGTTTGGTAAAAGCTGATTTTCACTATAATGTCTGATTCAAAGATGATTACAAGAGGTATCCCAAATAATAATAATTTTTTGGGGGATTTTCCCTCTTTTAATTTATGCATTACCCTAGGATTATTCGAAAATGTAGGCTTTGCGATTAAAATGGCTGAAGAGAGCAGATCTAAGAATCTACATGCCCTATCCGCATGAAAAATCTTCCCCAGTTCGAAATAGCAACATCACATAAAATTTATAGGTACTTCATCTACGAGCAGCGAAGTCGAAAAACATTATAAAGATCAAATTGAGAAAGAACAACTTCCTGAACATCAAACTTGTATTTGTATTCATTCTAGTTTTCATGTTGTATTTCGTATAATGAAACTTGTATTTCTTTGTAAGTTTATATTCATTCCAATATGTATGCCAAATTGATCTGTAGTTCTTTAAGAACCATATTTGTATCCATTTATTTCTTTTATAATGTAATTGTTTTTTTTAGAATCTTGTATCCTTTCTTAAATTATATTCATTCTAATATGTATGATATGTGTATTTGTGTAACACCTCGGTATTAGAAAGAGCTAAACTTAGAAATGACTACTTGGGAAATAGCCAAATTTGAATTTTGCAAGTTATGCTCGAGTTGTTAGTCTTGGGTCAACTTCAAACAACCATAACTTTCAGTACATAATGAGTTTGTTGGCCGATAAGATATCAAATTAAAGGTCTTGGAATCCATTTTCAAACGCCACCAGTTTCCTAAATTTCGAGCTCGTATGAGGGAGATATGCCCGTTTGAAGTCACCTGTCCAGTTAAGGAAAGTTACCGAATTAGTGAGGGGTATTTTGGTCTTTTCCTTACCCCATCAGCTTAAAACATTTTTAGTAATACTTTTGGGGTCAAATCGGATTTGGTTCAGTTTTACAATCCTAAATTATGCTTAGGATTTTGAGAAGAGTTCAAGAGAAAAAGAGGAGAAAAGGAAGAACGAACAAGATATCTTACGAATCAAGGATTTTTTTTCGCCAAATCGAGGTATGTAAGTTTTCATAGTGTTTGGTTCGTTCACCCACACACCAATCATGATTTACATATTCGAATTTCATCCATAAGATTTGGAATGTTGAGTTCTAGAAGTGTTGCTTTCGTTCTTGAATTAGGATGGGTTTGATGAGTTCTTGCGATAAGCATATGACTTTGAGGGTTATTTTTAGTAGATTCTCATATACTTGCATTGGGTAATTGAATCTAAGGAAAATTTGAAGAAATTGATCGATTCTAGGCAAGTTAGGGTCAGAAAACGGTTGATCTGGGAAGGTGCTGGCGCGGCACCCCCCAAATGCGCAAGAGGGTCTGGGTGGCGCACCAGCAGTGCACTAGAATCCAGTCTCCGAAGTTCAAGGGCTGGCGCCATCAATGCGCCAGGGTTGCCTGCCCCCACCTTTTTTCCGTCTAAGTCCTTTTAAAGTACACCGTTACTCCCTATTGATTCTAACTACTCTAAACTACATCTAAAAATCGAGAAATCATTCATAACGTGAATCATAACCCTTGAATTCATAATTCAAATTCAAGGTAGAGTTAAGAGTCAAGTCTTGAGAGTTCTTTCGAGTCATTTTGAGAAGTCTTTTATACTCTTTAAAGCTTGTTTTAAGACTTGAGTACTTGAGAATGAGGATGAGTAGAGTTGAGTTTCATTTTTCAAAATGATTATATGGGAACTAAGTACTCCCAAGAGTAAATGTTTTTACATTTAAAATGAGGGGAAACATTGATTTCCTAAGGAGTTCATGAGGAGTTTTGAGTACTACCTCTTTTAAGAGAAATATTTTGAGTAATAATATCAAAGTTGAGGATGAGGAAATGTTTTTAAACATATGAGCTAAGATATATTTTGGGAGTAGTATTGAGCACCGATATGGGGACGGGTTCAGATAACTCAAAGTCCTCATAAACCATGTAGACAACGGGGGTAGAAAGGGTCATACTTTTTAGATGATTCCTTTTTTATTAAGCATAGGTTAGTGGATCCACTTAGTTGAGGAGTTCTATACCCCGGTAAGGTTTAGCATAGTCCTGGCAGCGTGGGCAAGACGTTGTATCATCACATAGCTCATAGTGATGGTTGTCGGTTAGAGAATCTCCCAAACAAAGTTATTTTGTATTTTTACATACAAAATGAGTTATTATTGTATTTTTAACACATTGAGTTGTTATCTACTATTTTAAATGTTTTATATAAACTGCATCTTTATTATTGTTTTTATACTACTTTGAGTTGAGTATCCATGAGTTGAGGTTGAGTTGAATAGAGTTGAGGTGAGTATGTTTCCTTCTTTCCAAGTTCAAGTTGTTATGTTATGTTCAATATTCACCTTACATGATTGTACATTCAATGTACTAATGTAATTTGGCGTGCATCGTTTTATGATATAGATACAGGAGATCAGAGTCAGCAACAGGCGATTCGTTGATACCAAGTGTAGTTCCAGAGTTGTTCGGTGAACCTCCTTGCTTTCGGAGGATCTCTTATTTATTTTCATCTATTTTTGTTTTGTTAGGATGATCGGGGGTCTTGTCCTGACATCCCTCTTAGTATTAGAGGCTTCATAGATAGATGAGTCTTTTTATTTTCAGTTGTTAATGTTCTAGACTTGAGTTGCCTCTTTTGGCTAGTAAATGTTTTATTTCTAAAATATTCTGAGTTTACCCTTTTGAGACAGTTGAGCAAAGTTTACTTTTGAGTTCTTTTAATATTGAGGAAGACGTTGAGCTAGGCTGAAGATTCGCTTGGAGCCAGCGATAGTTCTCGAGTGTTAGCCACGTCCAGGGTATTGGCTCGGGGCATGACATTTTGTATTCATTATTGTTTTCATGTTTGAGTTTGTATAATGACATTTGTATTTCTTTAGTAGTTATTTAAATAGCATATTTGTATACATATACTTATGTAAATTCATGTTCATTCAGAATGATACAACATTGGTTTGTATATTTTTCCAAAAATGTATATTCTTTCTTAAAATTTCAAAAAAAATTGTATTCCAATCATCAAAACATACAAATTTACAATCATAGTAACAATCAAAATTCGTATTTCATGATAAAAAATGAATTTCTTTTCTGTTGTAAATTCCAAAAATATATTATATTCAAGGTCTAATTTATAGAACCTCAACTAAATAGGATTCCAAATTATTTTGTATTCCAAGCATCCAACATACAGAAAATCAAAACCATTCAATCATTCATATTTGTATCTCAAATATATTACATATTAAAAAATGTATTTTGAACTTAATTTAATTCTAAATTTTATTAGATTGAATATACAATTTGTATCACGTCATCTAAATTGTATTAAATGCAACTGTGTATTCGAAACATCCTACATACAAATTCAAGTCTATTCAATTTAGAAATTGATTCCAAAATATGTATTTCTTATCTGTTACGTATTCTAAAAATATATTATATCTAATGTCAAATTTATAGAACATCAAATAAATATGATTTCAAATTATTATGTATTACAAGCATTCAACATACAAAAAATAGAAACTATTCAATCATTCATTGTTTGTATCCCAAACAAATTACAAAATAAAAATGTATTTTGAACTTAACTATATTATAAATTGTATTAGCGTGAATATACAAGTTGTATCACATCATCTAAATTGTATTTAGGTGAACATGTGTATTCAAAAGTGGTAGGAAATTGAAATTACGTATCAAAAAGCATACAACCAGATAAGTATACAAATTTGAAATAGATAAACATATAAATTTTGATCTTTTAATTATTGTATCAAAATCAAAATGTATTCAGAATAAATTTTTGAATTGTCGTATCCAAAATACTTTGAATTCGAAATAAAACTATCAAAAGAAATATCCTCGCAAATGGATTTTAGACGGCAGCGACAAAATCCAACAACCTTGGTGTTGTTCAACACCAATTCAATAGCTTGCAACCTATTGCCAATTTGTATGCTTCTTTGTTTGTATCAATCTCCTTTTTTCTAACAAAAACTTTGATCAATTGTCTTCTCTCTACGAAGGAGGATCAACAATTGAGTATTAAAAGTCGCTAATGGAGGATGAGGAAGACGAGAAAATTTGTCGCCTATTTTAGTCTCCTAATCGTAAAGTAATGATATATTTTTAGCTATATTTGCCTAATTTGAAAGATTCTCTTCTCTAATTTTCTCTAATTTGTTATTTGTTAATTGTATTCTATTAAGTTAAACAAAAGAAAAATAATACATAAATCAACCCTATAAAAAACTAAAATAATGACATTTTAATAAATATTGAAAGCATGGCTATTTTCCTTTTTTTTTTTTTAAAAAAACAAAGGTTTGAGGCTTAAAGCCTCTTTTATTTCCAAATAAATTTTGTACATAGCCTAGCCCAATAAAGAACCTAGCCCATTAAAGGAAATAAACAAAACAGAAGAGAAAAGGAAATATCGAGAAGTGTAAAGTTTTTGAGAAACAACACTTCCCTAAAAATGTCATCAGAGGAAGATGAAGAGGCGGCAGACGACAATCATCATTATCTTCAGCTAATCCAACTCCTCCACAATGCTTTGCTATCTCAAATAAACAAAGAATCTCACATTGAACAAGTCGTAGATATAAGCTTCATGAGGCGATGTTTTATCTTCATCTTTCAAGCTAAGTATTTCTATCCTTACTAAACCTTCATCTTCATTGTCTTGAAATACTTAGATCTAGTCTTATAAATTAAATTTATTGCATTGATTATTATCCATGAATATGTTCGCTACAAAGATCGACCTTCTTCATCTCGTAAGCTAAGGATTGGGATGATGCAAAAGAAACATTAGGTAAAATCAATTTTTCATTTATAGATCTGAATTTTTGTGAGGTTATGTTTAGATCTTGTACTCCTCCGCCCGTTTGTTTGAACAATCAAAAACTTCAGTTCATCGACCTGTTCAGTCCACGAACCTATACCCTGGGTGTGACCAACAGTCAAAAACTATTATTGGTCCGAAGTGAAACTTTGGTCTGGCTTACTACTAAACAGAAGGTTAAACACTTATGTGGAAGCTTTAAAAGTGATACACATTCACATCTCTGAACATGCTTTATAATAAGTCTGAAATATAAGTATGCATTATCATAATAATAATATTTTAAATATCTGAAGATCATGAGTTAACTAACTCGCTAACATTTCTATGAAGCCTCTATTGAACTAAGATAGATGCCAGGATAAGACCCACAACTACCTGAATAATAAATTAGAATGTCTACTAATTAATGAAATAAATAACTGAACTGGAGCCCTCCGAAAGCAAGGAGGTCTCACCAAAAGCTGATGGTGAGGATCTCAGCGAGCGTCTGTTGTCGATCCTGAGTTCATGTATGTGCATCATTAAATGATGAAGCACTGAATGGCGTTAGTACATGGAATGTGCGCTATGTAAAATAGATGAATGAAACACTAGTTAGATTGAACATACATAACTGAGGAACAACTCGGAGAAACACTGAAAATTAAATAACTATAAAGTTTGCCAAGGCATTGAAAACTACAAATCCTTAAAACTTAGATGTATGCAATATTATCAAATTCTAAAATAATATACTTTACTTTTCTTGGAGAGTTTCTCTAACCGATAACCATCACTATGAGCCTCGTGATGATACAATGTCTTATCCAAGTTTCCAGAGCAATCCAATACTTTGTCGGGGTAAAGAACAAACTGAACTAAAGGATCCAACATCTAGGCCCTTACCGGGGGCTTTATGAGGAATCACCTGAAACAATGGCACAATCCTATCCTATGTTTGCTGCCCAGTTATGTGGTTTGGGTTATCTAAATTCCTACCAAACTCGGTGCTCAATACTACTCCCAAATCTTTTAGTTATGTCTAACTATATCAACGAAAGACTCATTCTGAGTCCAAAATTTAAGAAATCAGAAAACTTTTCTTATGCCTCCCCCCTCCCCCCCTTGCTTCAAGAGTGGAGAACATAGGACCATGATTCGAATCAGTTCTTACTAAATGTTCCATCTCCATGTGATCAAACCATTCTTGCAACCCTTGATTAGTGAGCATTCTATCATGCCTTTCAAATATGAAATCATTCTCTAACTCTATCATTCCACCATGTAAATGGACTTCCTTTGAATTGTATTTTTGCTAAGTCACATGAAGAAATGCAATTTTCAAAATCTTCATGTTCAGAGTCAAGCATTGGTAAACCTCCAATTTTTTCCTCCGAATTTTGAAGTACGCTAGAATCCCCCAATTAACCAGAGGTTGTCCATTCCTTCTACGAGTTGATACATATCTTCCCAAAGCATTATACTTTCTTCTGCACTATATTTGAATATATTAAAGTGACAAATAAATTTTGGGCATGACTGTTATTCTATAACAATAAAGTAAGTTAAGTCAGAATCTCTGATCATTGTCGAATCAAAATATGAGTTTATATTAAAAATTGGGTTTTGTCATTGCAAGTAGATATCCCTAGAAACATATTCAATCTTCTTGTGTAATTGTTAATGTGCCTTGAATTCGTGAAAAGGCTCTAGTAAACCAATAAAAGAGAATTTACGAAAATTGTGTAGCATCTGCACCCTCTGGAAATCTTGTTGGGACTTCACAAATTTGATATTCCATATTAAAGCTTTCATCTCTTATAAATTGATTTGCACCTCATAGGCAGAACTCTGGTTGATCGATCGTTATTCCCATTTCCTTGCTTATTCCCTTTTCTTTCACTTTTTAGAAACCTAGGAGAGACATCTACATCAATAGGAAGAGTATCTTGAAGTTCCTCAGAAATATTTGCTTCTATCATGCTACCTTCTAAATCAATATCATTTCCTTTTAAGCGATTGTGTGATTCAGTATCATGCAATACTATGTTAGGAGAAAAATACATGGGGATAAGACACAAGTACCCCCTAGACTATGACCAAAATCACAAAGACACACCTAAACTTAACTAGAGTCTTATTACCCCCCAAACTAATTTAAAATGAAACAAATGCACCATAAATGCTGACGTGGCATAGAGAGTGTGCATACTCTCTTAAAGGCAAGTGGTAAGTGCACAAATTGAACACATGTCATTTTTTGATAGGTAAATGTATAATTAGTTAGTACACTTATTTATTAATATTAAAACTCATATATATTTAATTATTTTTATTTATTCCTTTGTAAAATATATTTTTTAATTTCTTTCTCACTTTAAACATTTTTTAATTAAATTATTATCTAACAAAATTATGTGTAATTGTTTTTTAAAAAATAATTAAAAATATCCTTTAATTTTTAGTGTTTCATTTTTTAACTTTTATTTGATTTTCTTCACTCATTTTGATATCCGTTCGAAATTAACTTATTTTAAATACAAGACATTTGGCATTAAATTTAAAATCATATCAAAACGAAAGACAGACAATGAAAGAGTAAATAAAATAAATATAAAAATTAAATAGAAAAAATAATGAATGAAGGTAAAAAAGAAGAAGTTTCGATACAAGGTAAAAAAAAGTGTATTAACTTAATTTAAAAACAAGATAAAGAAAATAAAAATATTTTTTAAAAATTATTTGTTTATTACTAATTTTTTAAAAATTAATTATTTTTTAAAAATAAATAAAAATTTACACACGTGGCAGATGCGTGTGTACAAAACACAACCAACTTGGGTGATTAAAGGTGTCGTGTCAACACAAAAGGTGCACAAAAATTCAAAAAATAATGAGTTCGGGGTAATAGGACCTTGGTTAAGTTTGGGTGCGTCTCTGAATTTTGGTCATAGTCTAGGAGGGGGGGGGGGGGGGGGTACTTGTGCCTTATCCCAAATACATGAGTTCTATTAACAACTTCATCTTTTTGAACTGGTTTGGGAATGACAATAATTAGGTGTGTTCACGGGTCGATTTGACTTGATTATTGGTCAAAATCAAAACAAAACCAATTTAATCGGTATTTGAATCATCAAAACCAAACCAAACCAAATATAATATACATTTATTAGTTTGATTGTTTTCAGTTTGATTCGATTATTAACCATATTTAAAAGAAAAGATTCATTCAAAAGAGAGAAAAAGACAACAATTCATTCAAAATGAAAAATAGTTAGAACGACTAATATTACATAACTTTCGATCACTAAATTTATTGTGAATAAAGCTTTAAAATTCACCATTTTTTGCTAGAAGGAAAAGACATTGACATTCTTAGTCTCACAAAAAATTATCATACATACTTATATACATGAGAGTTTAGTGTTTCTACACTTGTTGGTGAGTCTATGTTGGTTGAGAATGTGTATAGGTCTTGCCTTGTGAATTTGATGGGGATAAAAGCTTATGTAGATTCGATTATTCTGTCAATGGTTGACTTTGATGTAATTTTGGGTATGCCTTGGTTTTCGCAAAATTTTGCTATTTTAGATTTCAGTACTAAGGCCAAGCATGGGATAGATCCACTAGTGTGGGAGGGTGACTATATTCCTGCCCTGGTTTGGATTATCTCTTTTATTCATGCTAAGAGGTTGGTGAGTAAGGGTTGTTCAGCTTTCTTGACACATCTTAGTGATGATACTTCCAAAGTTCCTTCAATTGAGTTTGTTTCGATAGTGCGTAAGTTTGTGAATGTTTTCCCTGCAGACCTGTTTGGAACTCCACCAAACATGGATATTGATTTTTGTATTGACCTAGAGCTAGGGACTCACCCCATTTCCATTCCACCTTATAGAATGGCCTCGACTGAGTTGAGAGAGTTGAAGGCCCAACTTCGGGAGTTGTTAGGTAAAGGTTTTATTAGACCAAGTGCCTCTCCTTTGAGTGCTTAAGTTTTATTTGTGAAGAAGAAGGATGGCAGTTTTCAGATGTGCATAGACTACATGCAGATTAATAAGTTGACTATTAAGAACAAGTATCCCATGCCTCGCATTGATGACTTGTTCGATTGGTTACAAGGTGTTTGTGTCTTTGATAAAATTGATTTGAGGTTCGGTTATCATCAACTAAAGATACGGGCAACGGATGTGCCTAAGACTACTTTTCGAACAAGATATGGGCATTATGAGTTCTCGATAATGTCTTTTGGGCTTACGAATGCCCCTGTTACTTCCATGAGCCTGATGAACATAGTTTTAAAGCCATATCTGGATCTCTTCGTTATTGTATTTATTGATGATATACTAATCTTCTCAAAGAGCAAGAAAGAACATGTAGAGCATCTGAGAATTGTATTGGAATTGTTAAAGGAGAAAAAGCTTTACGCCAAATTCCCAAGTGTGAGTTTTGGTTCGATTCAATGTCCTTCTTGGGGCACGTTGTTTCTAAGGATGGAGTGATGGTGAATCTAAGAAGATTGAAGCAGTGGAGAGTTGGGTAAGGCATACTAATGTTTTAGAAGTAAGGAGCTTTGTTGGTCTAGCTAGTTATTATCTCCACTTCGTCAAAGGATTTTCTCCCATTGCTTCTTAGCTGACCAATTTGACCAAGCAGAATGTTCCATTCATATGGTTGGATGAGTGTGGAGAGAGTTTTTTGAAACTCAAATCCTTGTTGACTACTATGCCAATCCTTGCCTTGCTTGTGGAAGTTAAATATTTCATTGTTTATTGTGATGCATCTTATTCTGGTTTAGGTGTAGTTCTAATGCAGGCTTGGAATGTAATTGCATATGCTTCAAGGCAATTAAAAGTGCATGCAACATAACTACCCCACTCACGATTTGGAGGTGATTGAGATTGTATTTGCATTGAAGTAGTGGAGACATTATCTATACGGGGTCAAGTGTGAATTGTATAGAAATCATTAAAGTTTACAATATGTGTTCACTTAGAAAGACTTGAATTTGAGGCAGAGGAGGTGGATGAAGTTATTGAAAGACTATGATCTTACTATTTTTTATCACCCGAGAAAAGCTAATGTTGTGGCTGATACCCTAAGTAGAAATGCAGGGGGCATAGAAGAAGAGTATATTATAGAATAGACTATACCCCTAGACCCAGTATGGAAAGGGAGTAAGGTAATTCATCATCAACCAAGGCAGGAATCGTTAGAGTATTGTATTGCCCTCCAATAGGACTATACACTGATCTTGGGATGGGCTTACTACTTAGATGCTTTCAGCAATTATCCACTATGTACTTGACTACCCAGCGTTTACCGTGGGCACGATAACTGGTACACCAGAGGTGCGTCCTTCCCGGTCCTCTCGTACTAGGGAAATGTCCTCTCAATGCTCTAACGCCCACACTAGATATGGACCAAACTGTCTCACGACATTTTGAACCCAACTCACGTACCGCTTTAATGGGCGAACGAGGGTTTCGCTCGTTATAGGACTTGACCAAACATCTCACGACACGAGCTGACGGAGTTTAGTCCATTTGTAGGTTTGTAGACGCCCATTGGCTAGAGAGGTTCAAACTCTGGCCTATGACCTTATGAAGGTGGAAGTAACTAAGGAAGGAGGATTCTTGGCTTGTGTGGAGGCAAGATCTACGTTTCTTGAAAATATTAAAGGAAAGCAGTTTGATGATGAGAAGCTGAGTTGTATTCTTGATATGGTCTTTAGAGGAGAGGACAAGGATGTTGTGATTGATGTGGAAGGCTTTTTTAGAAATAAAGGGCGGGTATGTGTGCCCCGTGTTGATGATTTGACTTAGACTATTCTCGCAAAGTCTCATAGTTCAAGGTATTCTATACATCCTAGTGCAACCAACATGTATTGTGATCTAAGACAACATTATTGGTAGAGTAGAAAGAAGCATGACATTGTCGATTTGTTTCCCAATTTCCAAATAGTTAACGGGTAAAATATGATCTCCAGATGCCTGGAGGGGCACTTCAGAGAATGCCCATCCCTGAATGGAAGTGGGAATGGATTGAAATGGACTTTGTGGTGGGTCTTCCAAAGTCAATTGGTAAGTTTGATTCGATATGTGTAATTGTTGACAGATTAACTAAGTGTGCGCACTTTATTCCGGTCAAGGTGACCTATAATGTAGAGAAGTTAGCAAAACTCTATATCTGTGATTTTGTTTGATTGCATGGAGTTCCGACTTCCATCATATCAAATAGAGGTACACAATTTACTTCTAATTGTTGGAGGACCTTGCAAGCTGAGTTAGGTACTAAACACGATCTTAGTATTGCATTCACCCTTAAACTAATGGACAGTCTAAGCGAAAAAATCAAGTGTTGAAGGATATGCTTCATTATTATTTTAGTGTGTCAAGTGTGATATATATTATGTGTTCTTTATTACACATGGGAACACTCTTAAAGCGACCTCTCAAAGTTATTTTCTAAAATGCTCTCTTCTTTTACCTTGTCTTTAGAGCTGGAAAAAGATCCACCTGAATGAGCAAGGAAAATATAGGTGCACTCGATTAGTAAGGAAGTTTACTAGGGAAATGCATCAGGACCAACCAAGGTAAAGAGATCTAGCTCTATGTCTGATATCATTATGAAACAATGTCAGTGTTGTAATGATGATTATGATGATTCACAAACTTACTGAAGGGATCTTTTACTTGTAATAGACTTTTGCCAAAGTCAACAACCCAACTATATATAATTACCTTCCATAACCAATCATAACTAATCATAATTCAAGCTTGTCATAACCCAAACGAGTCATGAGATGTAGGTCTCTCATCCGTTGGTAGTTGTGAATATATAGTTGGGATCTTGAGTTTGGGAAAAGTCTATTATAAGTACAAGATCCCTTCAGTAGGTTTGTGAATCATCAAAATCATCATTACAACACCGACATTGATTCATAATTATATCAAACCCAGATCTAGAACTCTTTACCTTTGTTGGTCCTGATGCATTTCCCTAGTAAACTTCCTTACTAACCGAGTGCACCAATATTTTCCTTGCCCATTTTGGTGGATCTTTTTCCATCTCTGAAGACAAGGTAAAAGAGGAGAGCATTTTAGAAAACAACTTTGAGAGGTCTCTTTAAGAGTGTTCCTGTATGTAATAAAGAACACATAATATATACCACACTTGACACACTAAAATAATAAACACTAATTTTTCTTCATTTCCCTCTTTGAGAGGAAGTTAACCTATTGTTAACTCATGAGGTCCATATTTTTATAAAGGATGGGATGTCGTTTTTTTAGAACCATATTTTTGTGTAGGTTCTAAAATTTTTGGTATATGGCTTGTATATTGGGGGTCTCCAATTGTTAATAAAATCATTTACCTTCTCAAGATAAAAAATTAGGTCAACCGACCATGAATGGGCTCAACTATCTTTCCTTTTGAACTGAGCTATCATGATATCTGCTAACTACATCAGTTTTCAATGTCATGATTTACCCATATTGTGTCCCAGACCGTCCTTTTAACATCTAAATGTGATTCAGAGAGTATTTATATCCAGGTGATATTGGAAGAGTGTCATTAATGCATTACCTAGAAATATGTGTTTGTGTTATTGGGAAATCGCAACAACACCAATTTCACATTCTCGCTCATTCATCTCAATTTAGCTTCTGCATAAGTTATCTTCAAATGTTGTCTATATGAACCTTAGTGTCATGCTAGACAATGGGTTAGCTTGGGGTCACTTATAAAGTACAATGTGTTACGACTAGGGGTAATCTCAAATCGTGACACCATAAGTTTTGATCCTTACAATTATTGCATTCCCAAATCTTATCCACTTTAAAATTCATCTTCTTTCATTATTTGTTTCTTTATCTTAGTACATATTTTACCAATGAGTCCATGTTTGCCTTTTTGTTAGTTTACTGAGAAATAAGAACATAATATATTTGGTTTCTCTTGTTATTGAACAAGTGGGAACATCAATTTTATGAATCAGTAAAGAAATATTAATGAAAGCAAAACTACCTATTTAATTTTAAATTCAGACTAGTTTATAGAGTTTACAAGCCAATTGAAATTTAAAAAAAACAACTCCTAAGGATTAGGGTTAATATAGAAACTAATTAATTCCTAAACAATAAATAACTACCCTATAATAGAGATAACTTGGACTGCTGCAATTTTTGTGCATATTTCTAACACCCTCCCTGCTTTAAGAGTTGAGAACTCCAAGTTTTTTTCCTAAAAAGTTGAAATTTATTGCCTGATAATAGTTTGGTGAAGATATCATCAGTTTTTTGTATTTTCCCGAAGAAGAAATGGTTAACGTTGAAGTGTTTAGTTTTCCATGAAATGCAAGATTAAGAGAAATTGCTATTGCAGATTGGTTGTCCACAAACACTTCAATTCCATTTGTCTGATTCATATATAGATCAAAAAAAAAATTCCTCAACCATAACGCTTGATTCACTGTTTTTTTGCATCCACAAATTATGCCTCTGTAGTGGATAGAGTCGTAATGTCCTACTTCTTTAAGAACCACAAAAACATTAATGAGCCAAGACTAGAACAATATCCAGGTAGGTTCTTCATGTCATCTGCGGATCCATCTCAATCACTATCAGAATACCCAAGTAGTTTCAGATCTAGTTTTTTTCTAAAAATTGACACCATAATTAATGGTACCTTTGATGTATCTGATAACTCGTTTTGCTACTTTAGATGCACCTCACTAGCTCAATGCATGAACCTCCATAGAATGCTTATAACATAAAAAAAATATTGGTTCTTGTAGCTATGAGATACAACAAACAACCGACTACGCCTCCGAAGTATGTTTCCTCCACTTTCTCTGTGCCATCATCTTGCTTAGTTTCTCTTTTTGGTTCATAGGATTACTCATCTACTTGCAATCTTCCATGCTGAACTTCTTCAGAATTTCCTTAGCATATTTCTTTTGGCAAATGAAAACTTCATCCTGTTGTGAGAGTGATATTTTCTTTTAGAAAAACTTGGTAGGGAACTTTTCTGCTATGTCAAAAGAGTTACGAACAAATTTCTTTGAGTCTTCCCAACACCACTCTTCATTCTCTATAAAATACACATCTCTACTAAACATTAGATTTTCAGTTTGTGGTTGGAAGACCTTATATGCTTTTGAAACTAAACTATATCCAATAAAAATGCCGAGGAAAGATTTTCTTTTATCTGGCTTATCTCATTTAACTTGAGGTACGTAGGAAAAACAGAGACAACCAAACACTTGAAGGAAATTCAATGATGGTTTAAATCTATACCAAGCTTCAAAAGGAGTTTGGTCTTTCACTACCTTCGTGGGAAGCCTATTTTGAATAAAAAAATGAATGTAGTTGTTGCCTCTGTTCTTTGGCAAGTTTTTCTCGTGCGACATGCATATGGTCATCTCCATAATGTATATGTTCCTTGTCTCACTTACTCTATTTTTTTGTGGAGTATAGGGAATAGTAAGTTGACGATGAATCCTTGCTTCCTCACATAACATGATGAATTGGTGAGAAGTGTATTTCCTTCCATTATCTGTTATAACGAACTAGATTATACAGTCAGCTTCATTTTCTACTTTTCCTTTGAACTTCTGAAAGAGATTAGTGATTTACGCTTGAGAAAGTAAATCCAGCACTAGCGATTTAGATCATCAACAAAAATAATAGAGTAAAGACTAGCTTTTAGCGAGGGAGCCCTTTGAGGTCCTGCTATATCAATATGAATTAGTTGTAATTTATTCGAGGCTCTCCTAGTTGTCTTTCAAAATGGAAGTCTGTTTTATTTTTCATATTGACCCGAAAAACAATTTGAAGAATTTACTTCTAAAACAGGCAAGTCCTTAACTATTTTCACCTTTTTTTGCATTTTAAGCAACCCTTCATAGTGATAGTGTCTGCATCTCTTGTATCATACTTCTGCAACACTTTCTTTGGCTGAAAAAAAAAACATGCTCCTCCTCAAAGGGATCTAATGAGAAATGTTTGTCTCTCATTTTTCTTTTAAACATTTCTTGATTTCAAGCATCATTGATGAAGCAATGTTTATCTTCAAAATTTAATTTGTAGCCTTTTTCAATAAGTTAACCAACACTAAGCAGGTTTTGATATATGCTAGGTACATAAATCACATCAGAAATTATTTTAGCGCCTGAATGACTTGGATTATCAATGGTTCCTTTTCCTCTTACATGAAGATAGTCGACATTACCTATTATGACTTTAGTAATGGACGTGGGATTCAATTCCTTGAAGAGAGACATGTCATTTGTCATGTGATTAGTGCATCCACTGTCAATCATCCAACACTCGCTCGATGATCTGCTTGAAACACATGTAGCAACAAAGAGTTGATCTTCCTCCTCACCGTCAAGAATTTGAGTCTCTGATTCTTATTGCTGACCATTGTTCTTGCAAATCACGGCTTCATTCCCAAGTTGATTGCATTTAGTGTATCTAGCATCAGGCCTTCTCCAACATTTGTATGGTGGATGACCTTTCTAGTAACAATGCTTACAAGGAGGATAACTTTTATGTGAGTGTCCAACTCTTCCTTTGGTATTACTCGCTGAAATGACTTCACCATTCTTCTTATTCTTCTTCTTTCTGTTTTTGCCTCCATATTGAGGATTGGCAAACAATGCTCCCTTCGTATTTCTTTCTTGTCTCATGAACCTTCATTGTTCTTGAGCCTGCAAAGCGATCAACAACTCTGTGAAGGTGATCTTGGACGAATCCTTAGTGTTTTCCAAAGTGGTTATGGTTGCTTCAAACCCTTTCGGCACAGTTACCAGGATTTTTTTAACAATACGTGAATCATTGAACACGGAACCAAGCAATCTTACCCAATTTGTTATGTTCAAGAGCCTTTTAGTGTAATCTTTGATGGTTACAATTTATTTCATCATCTGCATCTCGAAATCTCTTATAAGATTTAGCACTTACATACCTCTGATCCTTTTAGCCCCTTCGTATTCTTCCTTGAGATAATCCCAGATGGCTTTGGATGACTTTAGAAACATAATTCGAGTGAAAATTGAAGAAGATACTGCTGAAAATGAACAAGCTTTTGCCTTTGATTTTCTAGTTTTCTTGTCTTACGTTTCTTAATTTGGGTCATAGTAGGATTATTAGGCAACATAAAAACTTCATAATCCTCTAGATAGGTTTCCATCCTTACCGCCCAAATCCGATAGTTTCACCATTAAAAATAGGCCACTCCATTACTGAAAAACTTGATTCTACTTCCATGATTGATAAAATTGTCTTCTTGATTTCAATCCTAACTTTGATGAAACACCCACAGATCCCCCAAAAAATGAACACTATGATAGCAATTGATAGTTTACTGAGAAGGAAGAACATAAAAAATTGATTTCTCTTGTTATTGAACAAGTGGGAACATCAGTTTGATAAACCAGTAAAGAAATATTGATGAAAGCAAAACTACATACTTCATTACAAATCCAGACTAATACATAGAGTTTACAAGACAGCTGAAATAAAGAAACCAAACTTCTAAGGATTAGGGATCAGATAGAAACTAATTAACGATGAAACAATAAATAACTATACTACAATATAGAGAACTTGGACTGTTGCAGTTCTTATGCACATTTCTAACACTTTTCATTATTAACAACTTCACTCTTTTTCATTGCAACTTCTGATTTGTTAGGAACTGAAATCAATTCATCATATGTACCTTCTCCCTATTTATTTACTACTAAAACTTGTTGGATCTCCTTATCTTCTACGAAGGTCTCATTAACATGCAAACTGTTTTCCCCTCATTCTCATTCATATCAAACAGCTGATCAATTATTGCATTTTGTTGTGGTGTAGGAATTGTATTTAAAATTGGACCCATTGCAAGAGCATATTGCTTAGTTGTTACTTCTGCATATAAAACTATCCTTGTTGATCAAAATATTCCATTGTAATTCCCTATTGTCTGGAGTTTTCCTTTCTTCTTCAATTTTAATCTTGGCAATCACATTTTGTTGGTGCAAGAACTGCTAGAACTTCTGGGGAAAGTGCAAGAGCATTTTGTATACCCAAAACTTGGTTGACCCAAGCTTTAGCTGATTATTCCTGTTGGATCATTCTTTCACCTTTTGGTTTATCAGGTTCGTTGTTGTTTTCAACATTCTTCACATTTTTGTTACTGTTGGTGCTGCAAGATGCATAAATTTCATAGTTGTGAAATGATTCTCGTAGCACTTTAAACCTATTTTCCACCACATGTAAGGTTGAGGATGATGCAGCCTTAGTTTTACTGGGATTTCTATCATTCACCACATTCCACACACCTGGATCACCTACCACGTTACCACTCCACCGTAATGATTGTTGCAATTCGACACCCCTTCTTACTGTGCCTTTGCATTCTTCATTCTTCCTAGTCCTTTGGAACATAGTCATATCTAATTTGAATTATTTCAGTCCTCATTTTCCCAGTAGCTTCATTTACAATGTCCATATGAACAAATTTAGGAAATTCTTCTTTAATATCAACTAGAACTTTGACTCTTGCATAACTTGGTTTAGTTTTGTTAATTGTCACTAGATCAAGTTGCACAGGCTTCCCCACTACCAAAACTAAAGAAAAGCAAAGTCCAAAATGTAACTGAAAAATTTGCTTTATATTCTTTCAAACACATCTCTCAAATAGTGCGCTTCATAGTTTCTATCGCTCTTCATTGGAAACTCTGCTCCCTCTCAGTGTTCGAATTTCCGGCGAACACTAATGAGGAGCTCCGCCCTTCTCAACGCCTGTCATTTCTGGTGATACTGTGAGCTCCCAGAGAACACTGATCAGCTCTGTCGTCTCCGCGGAAAAACTTGATCTAGTTTGAAAGAATATAAAGCAAACTTGATCTAGTTTGAAAGAATATAAAGCAAATTTTTTCAGTTACATTTTGGACTTTGCTTTTCTTTAGATTTTGCAGTGGGGAAGCCTGTGCAACTTGATCTAGTGACAATTAACAAAACTAAACCAAGTTATGCAAGAGTCAAGGTTCTAGTTGATATTAAAGGAGAATTTCCTAAATCTGTTCGTATGGACTTTGTAAATGATTCTACTGGTAAAATGAGGACTGAAGTAATTCAAATTAGATATGACTATGTTACAAAGGACTATGAAGAATGAAGAATGCAAGGGCACAATAAGGAGGGGTGTCGATTTGGCAACAACTATTAGGGTGGAGTGGTAATGTGGTAGGCGATCCAGGCGTGTGGAATGCGGTGAATGATAGAAATCCCAGAAAAACTAAGGATGCATCATCCTCAACCTTACATGTGGAAAATAGGTTCAAAGCACTACGAGAATCATTTCACAACCATGAAATTTATGCATCTAGCAGCACCAACAGTAACAGAAATGTGAAGAATGTTGAAAACAACAACGCACCTGATAAACCAAAAGGTGAAAGAATGATCCAATAGGAATAATCACCTAAAGCTTGGGTCAACCAAGCTTTCGGTATACAAAATACTCTTGCACTTTCCCCAGAAGTTCTAGCAGTTCTTGCACCACAACAACAAAATGAGATTGCAAAGATTAAAAATGAAGAAGAAAGGAAAACTCCAGAGAATAGGGAATTACAGTGGAAGATTTCGATCAGCAAGGATAGTTTCATGTTATAGCTCACATGGTTTTTATGTCGGTTAAGGCTAATTCCCGCAATACTAATTTAAGGTTACTTCAAGAATTATCTCACATATGCTCAAAGATGATTTTACTTGCATTGGTCATGATTATATTTTATGTTTTCTAACCCTCTTATCTTAGGTTTTAACTTGGTCTTTGCATATCACAAAATGTCCTTTTTACCATAATTTCATACTTATATGCATGGCTATCATACTTAGTGCATTTTTGTACTAACACATACTGTTGCCTACATTTCTTATCCTAAAATGTAGGGTCCGACGATTCCAATTCACACCTCCATGGCTAGGATCTCTTAATAGTTGAAGATTGAAGATTGGTGAGGTCTCATGTTTCGAGGACCAAGCCTTTATTTCATTTTGTCTTTTCATTTTAGTTTTTTAACTTGATGTATGGGTTACGTCCCAATTTCCTCTTATGTACTAGTTGGCTCTGAGAACATGTTTAGATTTTCCACTTTTCTCTATAAAACTCTTATATGTTGAAACTATCTTTTGATCTCTTGATTTATATTATCTTGACTATGTATGTTAAGTGGCTTATATGGGGCCTCTAGGGGTCTTGTATGCCATGTCACGTCTAGGGTATACCCTTGGGTCGTGACAAACTTGGTATTCAGAGCACAAGGATTAGAAAGGTCCTAGGATGTCTCATAAGCCACGTTGAGTAGAGTCTTGTTCATGAGTGTGAAGCACACCACATTTATGAATGAGAGGCTATAAGATGTTTAGAAAACATCACTTATTTCATTACTCTAAAGTCATGCAATAGAGTGTAACTCTAGGTGTCTTTCTCTCCTAACCCCTATTTATGCTTTTTAGAATGTGCCTCCATGAAGAAATCACATGAGAATGAATAGGAATGTTTTTTAAAATGTGAGACACAAGGTTCCCTAAGTGCTAGTCAACCCATTGGCCTAGCAAGTAACTAATGACGAGTTTTGAGCCGCATTTCATGCATTGGCCCAAGCTATGATGGCTCAAGCAAATAGAGAGGTTGTGGCTCCCGTTAACCTAAGGGTGGGTGCGGCGGCAAGGGTGAGGGAATTTATTAGAATGAATCCTCCAAAATTTCATGTGTCTAATGTTAAGGAAGATCCTCAAGAGTTCATTGATGAGATGTATAAGGTGTTGATGATCATGAAAGTAACGCCAGTGGAAAAGGAGAAATTGGCCACTTATCAACTTAAGGGTGTTTCTCAAGTTTGGTTGAACCCATGGTAAGAAGAGAGGGCGGTAGATGAGGGTCCTCTTGATTGGGAGAAATTTAAGGTTGCTTTTCTTGATAGGTTCTTTCCCATTGAGATGACAGAGGCAAATGTACTTAAGTTCATTAAACTTCGCCAAGGAAATATGAGTGTGAAGGAGTATGCTTTGAAATTCACACAATTGTCTAAATACGCTCCAACTATGGTTGTCGATCCAAGGGCAAAGATAAGTAAGTTTGTGTCGGGTGCTTCCAACTTAGTGGTCAAAGAATGCCTAACTACCATGCTTGTTAAGGAGATATATGTCTCTAGTTTGATGGTTTATGCACAACAAATAGAAGAAGAAAAGCTTAAGGGGAAAACTAGGGATTAAAAGAGGGCAATAGGGTTGATGGTGAGTTTTCACATTCAAGGTTCGATGGAGGAAATCGTTCTCAAGGTAAGGGTGGTAGTGAGCAAATGTGGCCCAAATGTAGGGAGTATGGGAGAAGAAATGAGGGTAAATGTCTATCCGGTTCTAATGCTTGATTTGGTTGTGGTAAAATCGATCATTAGATAAGGAATTGTCCTTCGGTTGTTAGAAATGAGGGAGATAATCATCGACGGGCTCAACCCTACCCTTCCTCAGGTCCTAATGGTGGTTGGAAACAAGATAGGTTCTATGCTCTTCAAACTCAAGAAGATCATGAGGGTTCCCCAGATGCGGTAATTGGTAAGTTAAGGTCTTTTAGCTTGTGGTTATGTATTTCTTGATGTTGAGTGTTTCGTTGGATATGGTAAGACTCCATGTATGGAGATGGTGTTTGGAGTAGTCCTTAAAATACTTGTTGAAACTTATTAAGTGTTTACTTGTATCAATGGTTTAATTGTTGTTAAGACGTTGGTGTTATGGTTAGATTGAGGGAGATGGATTTGAAAAGACTAGTGGGGTTTTCTCCCAAGGGGGAGATAGTGTGCTTCGTGATTGGTGTGTGAGTAGACTATGTTGATTTTGGAAGAGTTCCTTGTTATGGTTTGGTGGGTGAAAGTTTGGAGGCGATCTGACTTCTTAGTATCCCTATCTCTTTCATTTATCTTCAAGTCTAGCTTGAGGTCTCAGCTCCTCATGGATCACTCTTTAGGACTCGTGTGTCTTAGTCATCCTTATGTTTCCTCATGCATGCATGCCCATGAAAAATTTGATTTTCAAAAAATATGATTTACTTTAATTAACTGATTTCTTCATGCTTATGTGCAGTTGAGTATGAGTTGCATAGAAACCTTATGAAAAGATGTTTTGAATATGCTTTAACTTGGAGTTGAAATTTCCTCCTCGAATATGTGCATTTATACGATTGCATTCATGTTGGACTGCTAGGTCTAGTTCCTATTTTCCTTATGATATTTTGATCATGTTTTAGCTTGGAGTCAAGGTTCCTCCTTGGTTATGTGCATTTTGAGGAAGTTGCATTAATGATTGAGTTGTTAGTTTCCTTCTACTCTTTTCGTGCTAGTTTGAGTTCCATTCGAGGACGAATGTTTCTAAGGGGGAGATAATGTAACACCTTGGATTTGGGAAAGGTTAGAAAGGGGTCAAGCGGGCAAGTCACAAGCCCAAAACCGGACCATGGGACCCTCGACGAAGCCCTAGACTGGCCGTGAAGGGGACCACAGCCCGCTTTGGTGCCCGTGAAGTCGTTCCAGAACTTTCCCAAAAAGGCTCCTCTCCCATGAACCCTTAGAGGGCCCATAGTGAGCATCAAGGACAATACAAGTGGTCGTCAAGTGGGTCAAGTTAGTAGGGGCTCTTCCCTAGCTACTGGTCAAGGGACACAGGCATCACAACGGCCCGTGAAGCCCCACACGGACCGTGAAGATGTCTGTGAAGGGTTTTCATTACACTTAGAATTTAGGGTCAACTTCAAACGATCATTTATTTTAGCACAAAACGAATTAGGTGGCCCATGACCTATCAAATTAAAGATCTCTGAGTCCTTTTTCCAACGCCACCACGTTTACCTAATTCCAAGCTCGCAGTAAAATGTTATGCCCAAAATAGTAAAGCCCTGTCATTAAGGATTTCTTCATGACCCATTTGCCCATTTGACGGGCTGTGGTGGTCATGACGAGCCATTTTGGCCTCCTTGATGCCAATTCGGCAGTTTCCAGTTAGGGACTTTTGGTTCTTTTTCCCCAATTTTTTTAACTCAATACTATGTCATTTTTCCTTCTACCCAAAGCCCTTTATAATGATTCTAAACCCCCAAATCACCCAAACTAAATTTATTCTCTTAAATTTCCCAAAGTTGATCAAGCTCTTCCTCTCTAAATATTTCTTTCTCTAGAAATTGAAGTAGAAAGCTAGGGTTTCAAGATCAAGCCTCCTAATCCTCCATTGTTTATAAGCTTTTGGTATCAAGGTATGATAGTTTTCATCCATGGATCCCTTTCCTCTATGGAGTTTCCAAATTCTCTAATTTACAAAGTTAGAATTCTCCAATTGAGTTATTTCTTCAATTGTCATGGGTTCCATTCAAAGTTGGTTCAATTGATTGTTTTATGAGTTTTTATGCACGAATTGAAGTAATTGCATGTTTTTAAGTTGATTTCCCATGAACCCATGTGTAACCCATGTTTTCTAAGCTATGTTGATATAATGTGGGTCTTGAACTATGAAAGATGAATTGCATGTCTTCTCTTTATGAAATGGATGTAAATGAATTTGAAGATGCTTTGACTTTAAAGACATGATGAAGCTTATGAATTATTGAAATGAAAGCATGTTCATGAAAGTATGTTTATGACTCAAGAAAGCTTATAGATGAGATTGTCTATATGTTCTATAAAGCTTGGCCACATGACATGAATGACATCTAGATTTGCCCTCAATATTTTTCAGGCTATTTTTCTAAATTAGGTTGCCATCAATGATTATAGGCAACGATTTCAAAACTATTTTCATTAGTATTAGGGACATCTCTAGCATGAAGTGAATGACTATGGGCCTTAAAAGCTATTATGAAAAGATCATGGATGGTGAAAGGTTTTGTCACGCATAGTCTAAGGAGCTATTCTATGATAAGGCATGTGGAGACTACCCATGTCTCTTAATGATAAGATAAGTCAAGACTTAATAACTACTCTGTGGGATTTATGCTTACCACCGAGAGGATTTTGAGATGGAAGCTCTTTCGTGTTGTGGTCGGGTTTCTAGAAGAAATCTCATTATCCATTACTTATGTGCCCCCATAGGATGATGATCTAAATAGACATTAGCTAGTGGATCCACTTTAGCTCAGATTCATGGCTCTATCTTGGCAAGTAGGACAATCCTTTTCGGTGTGGGAGACACCGATGGATCATGTTATAGCTCACATGGTCTTTATGTTGGTTAAGGCAAATTCATACAATAATGAACTAAGGTTACTTCAAGAAGTATCTCACATGTGTTGAAAGATGATTTTACTTGCATTGGTCATGATTACATTTTATGTTTTCTAACTCTCTTATCTTATGCTTTAACTTGGTCTTTGTATATCACAAAAATGTCTTTTTTAGCATGATTTCATACTTTTATTGATGGCTATCATACTTGGTGCATTTTTGTAGTAACTCATACTCGTGCCTATATTTCTTATCCTAAAATGTAGGGTCCGACGATTCCGATTTGCACCTCCGTGGCTAGGATCTCTTAGTAGTTGAAGATTGAAGATTGGTGAGGCCTCATGTTTCGAGGACCAAGCCTTTATTTCATTTTAGTTTATGAACTTGATGTACGTGTTACGTCCCAATTTCCTTTTATGTACTAGATGGCTTTGAGACGATGTTTAGATTTTCCATTTTTTTCTATAAAACTCTTATATGTTGAAACTATAATCTGATCTCTTGATTTCTGTTATCTTCACTATGTATACTAAGTGGCTTGTATGGGGCCTCTAGGGGTCTTGTACGACATGTCACGTCTAAGGTACACCCTTGGGTTAAGAAACCTTCACCACATCCCCATTACTCCCAACACACAATCAACGAAGGAAGTACACGAATTTGACTAGAATACAAGGTTTATATTAGGAAGTAACTTTCCTTAAATCAATCAACAATCACTCAAAGATTTGAGTCATCCCCTTCCGAATCACTTCCAACGCCACACAATCGATAATAATCAATATTTACAATCATTAATCGAAAACAACACTTCCCACATCAATTATATAAAGAACTGGGTCAAACAACTCAAAACCCAATTTCAAAATGGAGGTTTGAATCTGGAAAACAATACTTGAAAAAGATGTTTAAGGCATTAGGAACTCATTAGTGAAAACCATTTCGAAAAAGGAATTAACAGTACTTCAAAATCACCATTTTACTAAATTCTTGGGTTCTTGAAAATAATGCCAAATTTCTTATTTAAAAAGCTTCATTTGAACACATAAATCCATAAAGAATAATGGGTAATTGAAGATTTCGAGTTAAGAATCATTACCCAAAAGATTTTCCTCAAAAATCTAGTCTAAATCCCCACCCCAAAGCTCCAAAGACTAAAAAATTGTGAAGTGGGGCTTAAACCCCGAAATGACAGCAAAAACCTTCTCACATGTCAAACGAACCCCGCAAAAATTGGGGTTCTCACTTTTGCGAATTAGGCTTCGCTTAAGTGACCATCTCTGAAATGAGCCCTTCAAAAAGTTCGACCTTTGCTTAAGCAATCACACCTTCGCTTAAGAGAAGCTCCCTTAAGAAGAAAGCCTATCGCAAAAGCGAAGGTTACAGAACTCAGGCACAAGAAAAATCAGCCAACTATCAAAGCATCAAAAGGACCCTTGGGATTCATTTGAAACCCCGTAGACACAAACCACATATGCAAATCAATTATACTCAATATTTTGGACTTAATGAAATCATCACAACATGAAACTGAGGTCTCCTTGATCCGAAATCTATGAAAATCACAAGATACTAACTCACGCCTAAAAAGGCTAAAACAAGCTCGGGACCTCTCAAAAATCAACCAAGACCTCACCTAGGTCTGAAACATCCCCCTGAATCCAACAGAACTCTTAGAATTCTGATCAAAGCATTAGAACCCCGAATGTTGACAAGTCTACCCAAAGGCTAAAATTTCCACAATTTCACAACTTGGGACCTCAAATCCTGAATAAGACATGAAAACTGAAATCGACAACTTCCACAACTTAGATTTCACATTCCAGGACTGATGGAATCGATAGAATTTTATTCCAACACTCAAAACTCCAAAAACCACTTTCTTAAAGACTTAGCTTTTCGAACTCAAAACTTACCAAATTCTCAACTTTTAACTCAAAGTTCAAAACCAACTTTTCAAACTCAATCATAAAAGACTCGAGGTCAATATTGAGACGGGCAAAATGGTCAATCCATGGAATTTTCCAGAAATGACCGACTGGATAATTACATTATCCACCACTAAAAACCATGTTCGTCCTCAAACATAAAGAAAAAAAAAGTACCTGAAGCTTAAAAAGGTTGAGGATATGTGGAACACATATCTAACTTTGTCTCCCAAGTCGCCTCATCAGCTAAACGATGCTTCCACTACACCTTCACTGAAGTAATCTCTTTGGTCCTAAGCTTCCAGACATGTCTATCCAAAATTGTTATAGACTCCTCCCCAAAAGATAAGTCTTGACCCAACTTAACTGAATCAAGGGAAAGTACATAAGACTCACCAGGCACGTACTTTCAAAGCATGGAAACATGAAACATGGAATTCACAGCTGACAAGCTAGGTGGCAAGGCCAACTTATAGGCCGCCTTCCCACACACGAACTAAGATCTCAAAGGGTCCAATGAATTTGGGGCTAAGCTTGCCCTTCTTTCTGAATATCATCACACCCTTCATGTATGACACTCAAAACCAAACATGATCACCCTCCATAAATACTAGGGCTCGAAATCTCTTATTCATAACTCTTATGTCGACTCTAGGCTACCAACAGTCTACCTTGGATCATACAAACTTGCTCCATGGCATCTCTAAGCAAGTCCTTATCCAATGAGTCCATCTTAGCTTAATCAAACCATCTGATTAGAGATCCTCCCTTTCCTGGATTTCGCGTTATTGTCTGCTATGCTAGCCTATGATGGATGAAGGCCTTTCATTTTGGGGGTAACCATGCATGGTACTTCTCGACCCTATCTCCGAGGGGCAGTTGAACTAGCGACTCATGAATGTTGCCGGGTTGGACGAGCCAATAACTCGAAGGAGTTCGATCTGTTTTAATACCTCAAAAGGGCCATCTGAATACTGGAATGGTAACTATTATTATAGGCAAAACGTACTAAGGGAAAATGTCAATCCCATCTAGCATAAAAATCAATCACATATGCTTGGAGCATGTCCTCCAACATCTGAATCTTCCACCCGAACTGACCATTTTTGTCAGGATGAAAAGTTGTACTCATATATAACAAAGTACCTAAACCATGTTACAATGCCTTCTACAAATGGGAAGTGAAAAAGGAAGCTCGATCAAAGATAGTAGAAATTGGGACTCCATGTAGTCACACAATCTGACTAATATAAAGTTCGGCTAACATCTCTGTCGTATACTTCACCCGAACCGTGATGAAATGGGTGGAGTTGGTCAACCAATCAACAACCAACCAAATGAAGTCATAATCACCCATGGTGGTAGGTAGCCCCACAACAAGGTCCATAGTGATCTGCTCCCACTTCCAAGTAGGAATAGGCATCCTCTGGGATATACTTCGAGGTCATTGTTGCTCACACTTGACCTGGTTGCAAGTCAAACATCTCGAAAATAAATTTGCAATATACATGTTCATACTACACCATCAATAATGTTGGCTTAGGTCATTATACATATTTGTTGCACCCGGATGGATGGAATATCAAGAACAATGTGCCTCCTCGAGAATCACTCTAATCAACTCGCCTACCTCAGGCACAAAAATCCTGCCCCAACCCTCAAGACACCATCAAAATCAAGGACAACTTCCTTGGCTTCCTCTCTAATTACTGTGTCTCGAATGAGACATAGTTTCTCGTCATCAAACTGGTTCCCACGAACCTGCTCAACTAAGGTAGAATGAGCCTCAATGAAATCAGTCAAACCACCTATATTCTCAAAAATATGCAAACAAACGAGACTATTGGCTAATCGTTGAACATCTCTAGACTATGGTCTCTTCTCCACACTAATAGCGACAAGACTTCTTATGCTAGATGTCTTCCTACTCAAAGTATCACCAACCACATTATCCTTCCTTGGATGATACAAGATGGTGATATCATAGTCCTTCAGTAGTTCAAGCCATCTGCGCATATTGAAGACTCTAATGATCTATGAAAACTTCATAATGAACTCCATACATATAATGCTGCCATATCTTAAGCACAAACACTATGGCTACCAATTCCAAATCATGGGTAGGGTAATTCCTCTCATGGGTCTTCAACTGCCTAGAAGAATAGGCAATCACCTTACCCTTCTGCATTAGAAATACACCTAACCCGACTCCAAAAGCAGCACAATAGACAGTGAAGTACACACCCTTCTTGGGTAAAGTAAAAATAGGAGCCAACATTAATAAGGTCTTTAGATTTTGAAAGCTCTCCTCACACTCATCAAACCACTAAAAACTCACAGTCTACCAAGTCAATCTAGTCAGAGGAGAAGCAATGGTAGAGAAGATCTGAACTAATCATCGTTAATAGCCCACAAGTCCCACAAAACTACAGATCTCAGTAATCGATGTAGGTCTGGTTGAACCACTTACTGTCTCAATCTAGTCTAGATCTACCCGAATACCCTCCTTGGACACCACGTTTCCCAAAACTACAATAGAATCAAGCCAAAACTCATACTTCGAGAACATGGCATAACGTTTCTCTTCCCTCAATCTCTAGAGTACAATCCTCAAATGTCGATCGTGGTCCTCCACAGTGTTGGAGTAAACCAAGATGTCATCAATGAACACTATCTTAAAGGAAACTAAAAAAGGTTGGAACATTTCATTCATCAACTCCATAAATTTTGCACTAGTATAGTCAAATTGAATGACATACAAGAAACTCATAGTACCCATAACGAGTCCTGAAAGTTGTCTTAAGGATATCTGATGCCCTAATATTTAGCTGATGATAATCGGACCTCAAGTCCAGCTTAGAAATTAGAAATGCACCCTGAAATCGATCAAACAAATTGTCAATATGAGGAAGAGGATACTTGTTCTTCACTTTCACTTTGTTCAACTGTCGATAATCAATACACATCCTCATGGATCCATCATTCTTCCTCACAAACAGCATAGGAGCACCCCATGGAGAAACACTAGGCAGAATAAACCCCTTACTCAAAATATCTCGCAACTGATCCTACAATTTCTTCAACTCAGCTGGAGCCATACAATAAGGAGGAATAGAGATGGGCTTGGTGCCTAGCTCCAAGTCAATGAAAAAATCAATATCCTTATCCGGGGGAACACCTGGAAGATCAGTAGGAAACACATTTGTAAACTATCAAACCATCGGCACAGAATCCATGGGAGATGGCTCAACATTAGTATCCCAAATTAAAGACAAGTAGGACAAACACCCTCTATCGACCAACCTCTAAGCTCTGATGAAGGAGAAAACTTTGCTAGGGTAAGAACATCTAGCACCCATCCCCTCAACTCTCAATACACCCGACATCGCTAAGGTCACAGTGTTAGCATAAAAATCTAAAATAGCATGATGATGAAAAACTTATCCATACCCAAGATAATATCAAAGTCTACCATTCCAAAAATGATCAAATCTACCCAAGTATCGTACCCGCCCAAAGAAACAAGACATAATCGATACACTCGATCCACTGCTAAGAATTCACCCACCGGTGTTAAAACATGAAAAAGAAGTGGCATACAATCAGACTTCATATCAAACCCAACAGCAAAATAGGTAGACACGCACGAGAATAGATCCCAGATAAAATAATACAGATGCAGGTCAATGGTAAACCGAGACGATCCATGTGATCACAACACCAGAAGTGTCAGCCTCAAGCCTCCCTAGAAAAGCATAGCATTAGCCATTTTAGTCGCTTGTAGCCTAAGTAGAACCTCTACCTCTATCTAGCAGAGTTGGAATACCCCTACCAGAAGTCCTGCCACCTCTACCAGACTTAACTCTGCTTCGACCCCTGCCAAAGGTGCTAAATCCATCGTTGGAGAAGTTGAATTAGAATGATGAGGTCCTGAATGAGTATGAAGAGGACATTATCGCATCATATGACCAGGATCCCCACAAGTATAATAAGATCTTGACACAGATAATTTTTATTATGAACCAGATGAACTACCATGGCCATCTCAGCCAGTACTAAGGCTAACTACCCACCTCAGCTACTGGCATAGAAGCATGAACCGGTCCACGACGCTGAAAGGAACTACTACCTCTATGTGAACCTCTACCTCTAGATGAGGCACCAAAAAACTAACCAAAAGAAAGGGCCCTCTTGGGCTCCACAAACTCCTCTAAGACTATCAACTCCACCACCTTGGCGTGCTCACAATGGACTGGAAGGAAGCCATTTCTCTGGCTTCCCTAAACACATAAGACCTAATGAACAAAGTCAACCTTCTCACAAATTGGAAAACTCTCTCTGCCTCATCTAGAACAATAGTCGTAGCATGCTTAGAGAGCTCATAGAAACGGGCCTCATATTCAGTCACAGACAAATTGCACTGAACCAAGCTCTCAAATATCATATGAATGTCCTCCCTCACGCTCCAACAAATGAAGCAGTCTTTGAAAGGACTAGAAAACACATCTGACTTTGTCAGAAGAGATCCAACTAGTCTAGACCTCACAAAAGTCCTCCACCACTCTCTAGAGTGACCATAAAGCTAGAGGACAACAAATTAAGCACCACGAGCATCCACCATACCCATTGCCTCAGGCATCTTATAGCACAAGGTCAATAACTCATGAACATCCTCGCTCTTACCACCCTAAAACTGGGGTGATTTCATCTTCTAAAACATCGCATAACACTGTTGATCAACCGTTCTCAAGATAACCTCAAGAGCAATCTATGCACCAACAGCTGGTGTAGGAACCATTGGAGGTTGTCTAACCTCAACATAAACACCTAAAGTATGTTGCTAACTCATGATTTGTGTTCCTACTCTTATATGAGCACCTTGTGGTGTGTCTGTTGCACCACCCCGAGAGAGGTTCTCTAACACACCAAGCATCCTCAACAAATTATTTTGAAGTAACAAAGCTCCAAACTCGAGAGGAACCTGTTCCTCAGCAACCTCAACTTGTGGCTCAAGTGAAACCTATCTAGCTCGACCTCTGGCTGGTGCCACTCCACGAGAATGACCTCTAACTAATGCTACTCCATGATCACAACCTCTAGTTGGGGCCCTACCTATACCCCTAGATAGGGTCTCAACAAAAACCTCAAGGACTGCCTCATCTATACCACTGGAAGTAGAAGTTATGGTCCTCGGCATCTGCCAAAACAATACACGGTAACTCAGCACTAGCTAAGGTAACCACACACGATAAGAAAGGTTGAATAAGAGGAAGTTTCCTAACAATATTATAGCCTCTTGAAGATAAATACAGAGGTCTGTATACTGATTCTCAAGAATCTAGTTAGACTTGTCTTGTACACACATGAGATCTATGAACCTGGGGCTCTAATACCATTTTTCATGACCCTTAAATGGACGTGATGACACTTTTCTATTTCCACCAAGACAAGTCAGCCTCAGCCAAATGAAAATGGAAGAAAAATGGAATTAAAGTAAAAACAAGAACAAGATAAAGTAGAGAACTTATTCATTCTCAATATACCCCAAAGAAAAAGCGTTGAAAGCCACATGACTATAAAGAGGGGAGGGCATGGAAATTTTACTTTGATGGCACGACTAATCAAAATAAGTACGGAGTAGGGGAATTGGTGATTGCACCTGATGAATCGCACACCCCAATTACCGTTAAGTGAAACTTTTAAGAAACTAAGAATAGCACAGAAAATGAATCATGTATCCGATGGAGGATCAATTATGAGTTACATTGAAGATATGATAAACAAGATGATGAATAGGTTTGACTCAACTGATGACAATGTGAAAGAAATGTGTATTAATTTATCATGTATTGGTCAGAAAGTTGAGTCATATGTAGTATCGATTAGACAGATTGACAGTTGAACCAATTTTCTCCAAGTGCAAATATGTGCCAACAAGGAACACTGCCCGGCAATATTAATCAGAATCTGAAGAATGACAGAATTTGTATGAAAGTTACTACTAGAGGTGGAAAATAGACTATTAGCCCTCATATGTCGACTAGAGTGGGAAATACGAAAGAGCAGGAAGAGGATGAAATTGAGGTAGTTAAGGACCCTAAAGATCAGAATGAGAAGGAGGCTGAAGTGACATGATGTTCTCATCCCTATGTTGAGACCTCACCTCCCTTCCTAGAAAGGTTGGTTAAGAAGACAAAAGATGGAAAGTATCAAATGTTCCTGAAGTAGTTATCAATAAATGTTCCTTTGATTGAGGCACTTGATCAAATGCTCGGTTACGCAAAGTTCATGAAGGATCTGGTGACTAAATGTCAGTTTAGTAGGTGACGACAAGTTGCAGCATTATAGTGTTATTGCTACTAGATCACTAGTGTAGAAGAATGGAGATCCCAGACCTTTTACCATTCCATGTACCATTGGTATGTTGTACTTTTCTAATTCCCTATGTGACTTAGGTGCTAGCATAAATCTGATGTCGTTGTCTATATACAAGAAGTTGGGCTTAGGATCCCCCAAACCGACTACAATGTGGCTACTTGTGGCTGATCGAACTGTGAAGAAACCGATTGAGGTTCTTCTAGATGTCCTTGTGAAAGTTGAGGCATTCATCTTTCCGATGGAATTTGTGATACTAGACTGTGAGGTTGACTTTGAAGTACCCATCATTTTAGGGAGATCATTGCTTGCTACTGGGCGTGCTTTGGTTGATATGGAAAGAGGGCAGATGAAGTTTCAATTGAACAATGGAGAGGTGATCTTTAATATCTATAAATCAATGAAGCATCAAAGTGATCTTAAATCGGTGTCTTTGGTGAACTATAATATTGAGGAAGAACCAGAGGTGCTATTGAGGAGAGATTGGGTGTTGAAGTGCTAGTTGTTATGATCGTGAACTTTGATAGAGATGGTATGATGAATATGATGAGTTAGTTGATGCACTTGATGGGGTAAATTTCCCTCGTCACCACCCCAAGAAGCTGGATTCGGTTCTAAAGAATCTAGACACTCCGCCAGCAAAACCAACTATTGATGAGCCTCTGAAATTGGAGCTTAAGGCTTTTCCATCTCATTTGCAATATGTGTTCTTGGGCAAAATAGTAGTATCTCTGTCATTATTGCTACTGATTTAAATGAAAGGCAAGTAGAGGCGCTGATATCGATATTGAAGAGATTCAAAAGGGATATAAGATGGACTATTGCTGACATTATTGGTATCCTACTAGGTATCTATTGTCACAAGATTCAACTCATACCAGATAGTAAACCAATTATTGAGCACCAAATGAGATGAAATCCGCCAATGCAAGAGGTTGTAAATAAGGAGATTATAAAGTGGTTAGATGCTCGGGTAGTCTATCCAATTATTGATAGTAATTGGGTGTGTCTAGTTCAATGTGTGTCAAAGAAGGGAGGACTCACTGTGGTTCCCAGCGCAAAGAATGAGCTTGTCCGGATGAGGCAAGTCACTGGTTAGAGAGTTTGCATAGATTACTGCAAGTTGAATCTGTGGACTCAGAAAGATTATTTCCAATGTCGTTCATAGGCCAAATGCTAGATCGTCTCGCTGGAAAAGGTTGCACCTATTTTCTAGATAGATATTCAGGCTACAATCAAATATCCATAGCCCTAAAAGACCACGAGAAGACTACTTTCACTTGTCCTTATGGGACATTTTCTTTCAAGAGGATGTTATTCGGATTGTGGAATGCACCAGCGACTTTTCAACGTTGCATGATGTCTATATTTTCTAATATGGTTAAAGACACTATCGAGGTATATATGGATGATTTTTTTATGGTTGGTGACTCGTATGATGATTGGTTGGTACATTTGGGTGAAGTTCTAAAACGCTATAAAGAATACAATGTTGTGCTAAACTGGGAGAAATGTCACTTTATGGTGAAAAAGGGTATAGTTCTAGGCCATATAATTTCGCAAAAAGGCATTGAGGTTGATAGAGCAAAGGTCGAGGTGATTGAAAAGTTTCCACCACGTATCTCTGTGAAAGGTGTTAGAAGATATCTAGGGCATACATGTTTCTATAGAAGGTTTATTAATAATTTCTTGAAAATTTCACACCCATTGTACAAGCTTCTCGAAAAGGAGATGAAATTTAAGTTTGATGATTCTTGTCTGAGAGAATTTGAGAGGCTGAAAGAGAAGTTGACTTCCACACCAATCATTATTTCACCGGATTGGGGACAACCATTTGAAGTTATATGTGATATGAGTGGGGTGGCACTTGGTGTAGTATTGGGGCAAAGGCGAGAGAAGATTCGTCATCCCATATATTATGCGAGCAAAGCTCTAAATATTGCTCAAAGAATCAATGGTCACCAAACAGGAATTGCTTGTTGTAGTCTTTGCATTTGAAAAGTTTTGATCTTATTTGCTTAGCACCAAAGTCATTGTGCATACTGATCATTCGACATTGAGGTATCTTATGGAAAAGAATGATGAAAAACCAAGACTAATTCGATGGGTGTTATTGTTGCAAGAGTTTGATTTTGAAGTGAAACACAGAAAGAGAACAAAACACCAAATTGTTGATCACTTGTCCAGATTAGAAGAAGAGGGAATGATGAAGCTAGCTGATGGATTTAAGATATATGATACGTTCCTCGAGGAATAGGTATTGGTTGCTTCCTTTGATCTTATCCCCTGGTTCGTAGATTTTGCTAACTATTTGGCGAGTGATGTGGTGCCATAGGATTTGTCATTCCACCAAAGGAGAAAATTCATGTTTGATGTGAAGAAGTTTTTTTGGGAAGTTCCTTATTTGTTTTGTGTCTATAATGATGGGATTATTCATTCATGTGTGCCTAAAGTAAAGTTGATGAGTATAATGGAAGCTTTCCATTTCTCTCATATTGGTGGACATCATAGTGGTATCTAGACTACTCATAAAATCTTGCAGTGTGGGTATTATTGTCCTACTATTCACCAAGATGCTCATGATTTCACCAAGTATTGTGATCGCTGCCAAAGAGAATGAGGTATTTCAAAGAAGCAAGAACTTTCAATGACTCTTATATTGGTAATTAAATTGTTTGATGTTTTGGGTCTTGACTTTATAGGTCCGTTTATGAGTTCGAATGGAATGAAGTACATACCTGTAGTGGTTGACTATATGTCTAAATGGGGGGAAGTTGTTGCAGTTTCAAACAATGAAGGGAAGCGTGTCACCGCATTCCTGAAAAAGAGTATTTTCTCCAGATTTGGTACACCAAGGGTGATTATTAGCGATGGAGGCTCCCACTTTTGTAATAGGTTGTTCAAGGCATTACTTGAGAAGTATGATGTTCATCACCGCGTAGCAACTCCCTATCATTCACAGTCTAGTGGGAAAGTTAAAGTGCCAAATAGAGAGATTAAGTAAATCCTTGCAAAGACTGTGAATGCAAATCAAACTAACTGGTAAAGAAAGCTTGATGATGCTCTATGGGCCTATGGTAGTGCATTCAAGACTCCCATAGCTAAGTCTCCCTACCAACTTGATCTTAGGAAGTCTTGTCACTTACCTGTAGATTTAGAGCACAAAGCCATGTGGGCACTAAATAAACTAAATTTAGAATTGGATGACACATCAAGTCAAAGATTGAATGAGTTGAATGAGCTCGATGAGTTTCACCTAAAAGAATATGAAAGTGCAGCCTTGTATAAGGAGAAAATGAAGAGGTACCATGATCAAAAGATTGAAAGCGTGAATTTGTTCCTGGTGATTTGGTACTTCTATTCAATTCAAGGTTGCGCTTGTTTCCTGGCAAGCTCAAGTCTAAGTGGATAGGGCCATTCAAAGTGGTACAAGTATTTTTACACGGAGTGGTTGAACTTGATAATGAGGAAGGAACGAGATTCAAGGTGAATGGTCAAAGGATCAAAGTCTACTTGGGTCAACCATAAGAGTTTAAAGAGGTGATCGAAAAATGGGATCTTGATGAAATCTTAGTAATCAAGGGGTTTTCATTGTGTCGCGACATTAAATCAAGCGCTACATGGGAGGAAATTGAAGATGTAAATCTATACCATTTGAAGATTTTTTAGTGATTTTTTTATTCTTTTGAAGGATTTTCTATTGATTTTATGTTTTATTTAGTTTAAGTATTGTCTAGATTAGGGTAGTATACGGTTCATGTCCAAAAAGAGTCAAGAAAATGTAAAAAGGAAGTCCTAACATTTGCTACGTGTGCAAGAAAGAAAGGTAAATCTAAAAAAATTGTAAGTGCATAGGGTTCTATGGCTCCTATAAATGAGTCGTCGTTCAATCGACAGACCATAAATGGCATCCGTAGAATCCAAGGTCCAAAGTACAACCGCAACTTTAAGTCTATGGTTGTACAATATGAACCAACATTCTTTCAATGGTCTGTACTTTGCAATCAGAGACCCAAGTATGTTTTCTTAATTTTACTAAGTATAGAGAGAAACGACATAACCCATCTACTGGTCGTAGTTCTTACACAGACCATCGACGGGGAATCGTAGGTCCAAGTAGTGTACTCAACCGACCCAACCCACGGCCAATTTTAAATCACTACCCTCCTTTTAAATCCGCTCCCCATTTTAGTCTTTCTCAACCATTACAGCTCTTCAAATTTGTTACTCCTCCACATTCCCACCCCTTCAATTCCATTTCCAACCTTTCATACTTCCCTAAACCACTATATAATTCCCATTTCTCTCATCTTCTCATTTTCTCTCATTCTCCCCCAAATTTTCTTCTTCAAAAATCAAAGGTTGTGGGTTCGGATTCTAGCTAGTTGGTTATCAAGTATAAAGTGTACGTACTCACACAACTTTGAATTTTTTCTAAAAGGTACTGATCTTGCACCAAAATAATTAAATTTTTAGTTGAAATTGAAAGTTGTTACTTGACCTTGGGTACAAATTTCTTGGTGAATTTGATAAAATTAGTTAGAATGTACCTTTTGAATGAAAGTATTATGAGTGTCGGCATGTTTTGGTGTGATCATGTGAACAACTGGCTTCTAGTTTTGTTCTTGACGTAGTGTTTTTAATTTAACTACTTGTTGTGTGCTTAAATACATGGCTAAAACCCTAGGGATGAGAAATAACATTAAAATGTGTTGAAAGGCATGTTCTAGAAGTGATTTTGATGTTTAAATTTTGAAATTGTAGTGTTAGATGAAATGGGTAATGAACAATTAAAAATTGAGACTGACGACCATGACTTACGGCTCGTAGGTTGACCTACGGACCGTCAGTCAGGTCCCATCAGTATGAGGCACTAACCAGTCGCCTAAGAGAGGGACGATGGTTTGACTTATGGTATGTAGTAGCATCGACGGATTGTCCTGGTGAATCGTCATTCTGACTTCTAGGACCTAAAATATGACTTCCTAACCTACGGTCCGCAAAAGCTTCTATGGTTCATAAGAACCAACCGTTGGTCCCAAAAAGACAGTTTTTCTTAATATTATTTTTAGTTTCGTAGTTTTATTATATTTTTGTTTCTTGTTTATTTGTATAGTTTGAATACTAACAAGTCTTCCACAGGTATTATGGCGTCAAAAAAAGATAATCCTTACAAACGCAATTATAAGTCCAAGTCTATTGCACCCTCAGCTTGGAACCTTATTGATGAGTCGAAGCGGGTCTGAATTTGATCTAGGCATGACCAAAGACTCTCCAACCGCACCTCGGACTATATGGCAACAAGCTAGATAATTGGATATCATTGCGGTATCGGAGAGGGAGCAGTCCCCTAACCATGATGATGTCTCCCAGTCAAAGGAGCGGCATGGAGTTCGAGAGACAAAAATAGGGAATCCCAATCTAGCTCCAACTCAGATTCAGTGGTTGCCTCTACTTTTGACGTTACTGAGACCGAATAGGCCCATAACCCTCCCCATGCAAGATATGAGCTGATAAATGTTTCTACTGAGCCAAATAGATGGTGTGTTTGGGGGAAGTTCCAGATATATATAGATATGTTGTATATGAATGAGCACCAGAAGCAAGCCCAGACCATTACTAAGGAGAAACGAGTGCTCACAGGCAACTTTCATATAGTGTCGTCTATTCATGAGCTTTTCAAGCGACACAGATGTGAGTAGATGGCAAAGACTCCACAGAGGCATAGCTTGGATATGATTTGGGAGTTCTATGCTTCCAACATAGCTGTTGTACAAAATTCTTGCCACCATGGACTAAGGAGCTAGCTCAGCCCCCACGATATATAATTTTATTTATGACCCTTAACATGCTCATCCAATTAATACAACTGAGTATGACTACCAGATGGTATTGGTGCATAATAGAGCTGACATGCGTGATACTGACTAGAGAGATACCCTGCTACGCTGGATGGTTAGATACATTATGGAAGAGGGGGTGAACACCGAGTGGGTTCGTGGCATGACCTTGCCTATAAAAAAGGCAACTCTCAATTTTGCTGCCAAGTTCTGGTGGTCTATTATTCGGGCATGACTTTTCCCCACATTGGCTAATAACATAGCGAATTGGGACGGTGCAGTGATGCTTGCTTCATTGATGGTGGGGCACGAGATAGATTTCTCTCATATTCTGATAGTTGAGATTCATGAGAGGGATTTTTAGGAAAAGACCACATTTACATGTCCATGTCTAATCGTCTGCCTATGTACAGAGGCTATTTTTCTAGTGTAGGGATGTGATAGGTTGATTGAAGTGACCAAGATGATTGATGTTGGCTTGATAAGAGATGAAGAAAACCCTACGGCTTCACGGAGGGGTATAAAGTTTGACTTGACGCATATGAGCGAGGACCTAGCTCCCAAGCAGCCCAAAGAGGGCACCATTCTAGCTCCTGTAATGGAGCCCGATACAGCATCCCAACCTACTTCATCTTCCAACCCAGCAACGAGCACACCACGTGCTCCTACTCCTATAGGTCATGCTTTGCTGCCACTATCCAGAGTCTAAAAAATGGAGACTCAAATGGCAACACTTTTGCAGCACATTCAGCCTTGGATGAAGAAGAATGTGGAGGAACCTGAGAAGAGGGTAGAATAGAAAATAGAGGTGAACATACTGGCAGTGCATAGAAGTATAGAATGCCTTTGAAATATGATGCCGGAGAGACCTCATCATGGGCCTCCCGTTGATCTAGATGCCTTCCATAAGGAGTTGACCAGGCTTTGAATTAATATTAATGTTATAGTGTTTGTTGACTTTGTTGAACCGGAGCTTGACCCCGAGGATGACGGTGGAGAATTGGTGCTTAATGCATTATTTAGTGAGGATAAGCCTACCATTAACCCTCCTCGTGTGGTTGGAAAGCGTACATAGGCTTTGGAGCGTACCACAGATAAAAAGGAGGAGTGAAGAGACAAAAATAAGGAGAAGCAGCAGTTTGAGGCGATGCAACGGCACTCGCGAATTGATGAGGAGATGCGGCAGCTTAGAGAGAGCGAGTAGGATGTCGATGCATCCGGTTTGAGGGGCACTACTGATGGTCCTCCCCTAATTAGAGTTGAGGGTTTCACTGAGGGCGTCCCTCATGTTGATCAAGCGGGTTCAGGTTAACCGGACCCACCTATTTCTTGATTTGTTTTCGGCGCTTATGCGCCACAGGTTTGTCTCATCATATGTTTTAATTTTTGTGCATTTAGGACATTGCACTATATTTTTTGTGGGGGTGGGATGAATGGATTGTAAGTGTTAGGGTGATGTTTGAATAACCCAACTCACAATCCTTCCTTGGGATTTTCTTACTTGTGTTCTTTTTCCCCAAGAAATTGCTTAATTTCTGTTGAACCAGCATGTCTAAGATAGTATATGTGTAGAAATAGACTAGAATGAAAGTATGATGGAAAAAGATCATGAAAAGTGATACCCCACAAAAAATTTATGGTTTGTATATGTGTGCTTGATAAGTTGAATGTGTAGGATCTTTGTATCACATGATAGGAATCTATTAGACAGCGTGACTAAAGTTATAACATGAACCAGACATATTAATGATTCAATAGTGAAATAAGGTGTGTGTGAGATTGTTTGTATATTCATATCGTTCATGCCAATCTAGAAATTGCCATGTTTGTCTTGCTAAGATGATTTAAACTAGGAATTAGGAAATGAACATAGGCCATTGTTGATTATGAATCCACTTAAGCCTAAAGAAACAACCAACCAAAAGAATAAATTGCTCCCTTCGATCCAAATGTTTGAGCCTCAAGAATACCATGTTTTTTTCCAATACACCCTATTCACCTTCCCTAAAAATTGTGAAACTCTGTATTGGACCTGGTCCCTCCTTGGACATTGTGTACCTCAACTCAAGCTAAAAGCCTAAATTAAGGGTGGCTACTTCAGAGATCTGCCTTGATGTTGGCCCTGATCCTTCCTAGGACAATGTGCACCTCAACTCATGCTAAACACCTAAGTTAAGGATGGCTATTTTGAAAGAAAATAAGAAATAAAGGGTATGAAAAGATTCGTGTAGAGGAAAGAAAGAAAAATAAGTAAAAATGTTGAGAATGGTGTAATTGAATAAAAAGAAACAAAAGAATGAAAAGCTTAAATAAAAAGATGAATAAAAGATTAATCAAGTGAGAAAATCAAGTCAAAAGTCACACCCGAGCTTAAATGAATCATAAGGAGAAGAGCAGAAAGCAATACAACGTCAAAATTGGTTGTAAAAGAGGTAAAATAGCGAACGTAATATCAAGAAGGGCAGAAAAGCCACTTAATATCCAAATATACCATACCTAAACCTAAGCCTATGTTACATGCAATGAAAGTCCTATAGTGATCTTAAGTGAACGGTTTGGAGAGTCAAATCGTAGAAAATACGGGCAAGACTATGGTATTGAGCACAAACTGTATTGAATTCATTTCTGAGTGTAAGTGTATACTGCATCCCTAACTAAAAAATTCAAATCATGTGTCAACAAAGGGATTTCTTTACGGTAAGGGCGCAAGTTACATTATCGAAGAGTTGGTATCTTGGTAATTGTTGTCTCGATATGTGAATGTGTCTATTGGTATGTCTTTCATGTATTAATCTGCATGTATTGGCTTGTTGAGTTGAATAAAAGATTTGCACTGTGCTAAAAAGAAATAAGGAGGGTGATTGTTGAGAAAATGTCAGGTGATTGTTTTAGTTTTTGGGTTGCTTCTGCATAACTGTCATTTAGAGTATGTTGTGTCTCTTGAGTACAAGAAATGATTTTAAGTTGATGGTGTTGATGTACCATGAACTTACGGTACTTTTGATGCATTAAACTTAGAGTTTTGCATGCGTCTTAAGCATTTTGTTATTAGATGTGATGGAATTTTGATTTGATTTTGCAGGAAATAGGTTTTGGAGCAGTTGGTGTTAAAAGTGTTGCAGCAGCAGGACTTTGGTAACAGACGAATTCACTTATGAGTCGTCATTACTACGACGAGTCGTAGGTGGAAGGCATATATTGAAGTGCTGAAAATAGAGCTAAGTTTGAACAATGAGAGTTGACTGACGAGCCGTAAGTGCTACTGCAAGCCATACATGAGGAGTCATAGAAAATTTCTGAAAGAAGAAGATCTAGTCCATGAACGGTGGTTAAAAAGGACGGACCGTGCTTAGAGCTACAAGTCGTAGGTTATGCCCGTAGATGGCACTTACCGGAGATTGGACTAACTGCTGACTAACAGAAGGCACCTACGAGCCATAGGTTGCCAATCGTAGGTGGCACTGCCTAAGCCAAATTTCCTTAGTCTTCCTTTTCCTAATTGGTTTAGAATTTGTTTTTCTTAAATATTAGTTGTAATTTTCGTCTTTGGGTTGTTAGACGTTTTGAGATACTTCCTTTTGGCTTTGAGAATTATTTTGCAAACACTTTTGGCATTTAGTTCTTGAAGTTTGGTTTATGATATTTGCATTTGTTCTTCAATTCACGATTCCGGATTTCATTTATTCTAATTGTAAGTTCATGATTTATATTATTTACCCTATTATGAATTGTGATCACTCAAGCATGAATAACTAAATCCACAACTAGGATTGTGGGAATCGTAAGTAATTAACAACATAAAGCTAATAATTAAGTAATTCTAAAATAGTGTTTATGCATGTATTGTTAATATCTTCGTTTTGAATGCTTTTAAATTATGCAAAACAGTAGAACTCTCCCCATTCCTACTTGCCCGACCAAGGAAGTAATGAATGAGAAAGAGATTACAACGGAGATTTAGCATGATAATCTGCTATCTAATAGGCAAACCCAAATAAGTAAGGGCTAATCTGGGGTCAAGGGTAAGGGTTAGTAAAGCACACACATGTAGACCAACCAAGTTGTGTGGTGAAATTCCCTACTTGGATGACCAATCACTTAGGAGATACCTAACTTACCGACTTTGCATGTTAAACACTAGGAAAGAGTTACTATTATTAGGATTACTGAGTTTAGACCTTTTGGGGAACACACGTACCCTAGTTTCATCTCATATTGATATTGAAAACTGTGAATTTTGCTTACTTGTCACTTGTTACTACAAATCCATCAATAATTACTTTGTTTACAAATCACTCTTTTTACGGAAGTAATCTAACTAAAAGTACAATAAACCATAAATTAGCCTAAATCTAGACCATATTCCTCGTGGGATTGATCCTAACCTCAGTTAGGTTCTTTATTTGACAACAACTGCTTATACTTCATTAGGGAGTTGTAATTTGAGCGTATCACACTTCCTCAAATGATAAGTCTTCTGAGTGTTCCATACCTTCTATAGGACTAAATTGTGTAGGATCTTCCTAGCATTTGCGTAACATTGATACATGAAAGACCGGATGTACTGCAGCTAACTCTTGAGGCAAGTCAACCTCATAACCTACCTGGCAAATTCTACGTATAACTTTGTATGGCCTGACATACCTGGGGTTCAACTAACCTTTCCTCCCAAATCTCATAACACCCTTCATAGGTGATACCTTTAAGAATACCCAATTATCAACATGGAACTCTATATCTCTATGGCCTACATCTGCATATGATTTTTGTTGGCTCTAAGCAGTCTTTAGTCGCTCTCGGATCAATTTTGCTTTTTCAATGGATTGGAGAACAAGGTAAGGTCCTTATATTTTAGTTTCACCTACTCCAAACAAACCAATAGGCGATCTGCATCGACGCCCATAAAGAGCTTCAAATGGAACAATGCCAATGCTAGAATGGTAGCTATTATTGTAGGAAAATTCTTTCAAGGGCATATGATCATCCCAATTTCCTTTAAAGTCTAGAATGCATGTTCTCAACCTATCTTTGAGTGTTTGAATAGTGTGTTCGGCTTTTCCATCTGTCTGTGGGTGAAAATAGTTTGCTAAGGTTCACCAGTATGCCCAAACTCTTCTGAAATGATCTCCAGAAATGTGTCGTAAATTGGGCACCCCTATTTGAATAAATTTATAGTAGAGTCCCACGAAAGCGAACAACTTCTTTTATATATATCTTGGCATACTCTTCGGCTATGTTGTTGGATTTAACTGGCAAGAAGTGGGTTAATTTTGTCAACCGAGCAATGATCACCCAAATGGAATCATGTCTCTTTAAAGTGAAAGGCAAACCTGTAAAGAAATCCACATTAATAGCCTCCCATTTCCATATTGGAATGTCCATAGTTTGAGCTAGGCCACCGAGCCTATAATGTTCTGCTTTAACTTGTTGGCAATTGAAGCACTGTGCCACGTACTCCGTAATATTTCTTTACATGTCATTCCACCAATAGACCTCTTTAAGTTCATGATACATCTTTATGGAGCCCGGATGAATTGAGTATCGGGAACAATGTGCTTTATCCATGTTTTGATGCCTCAACCCTTCTATATCTGGCACATAGAGTTTGCCTTGGCATCTTAAGGTGCCCTCTCTTACTAACTCAAATGTGGTAATTCGGTGCTCTCGAATCCCTTATCGATACTGTAGAAATATAGGATCGTCATACCGATTTTTTTCACCATTTCCACTAATGATGATTTTGCAGTATTTTGTACGACTACGCCTCCATCTTTGGATTACAGAAGTCGGACTCCCAAGATGGATAATTTTGAACATCTCGTACTACTTCTTTTTGTACACGCGGTAAATAAACTAGGTTACCTATAGATAGTTGACTAAGTGCATTTGCCACTACGTTAGCTTTGCTTGGGTGGTAGAGAATGTTCACATAATAGTCCTTAAACAACTCTAGCCACCTTCTCTACCTCAAATTCAAGTCTTTTTGCTTGAACAGATATTGGAGACTTTTATGATCTGTAAATATATCAACATGTACCCCATATAAATAGTGCCACCAAATCTTATGCACAAATACCACTGCGGCGAGCTCTAAATCATGAGTGGGTTAGTTTTGTTCATGTTTCTTGAATTGCGGAGAAGTGTATGCTATAACCTTCCCATGCTGCATCAAGACGCACCCTAGGCCAATGCCTGAAACATCATAATAAACTCTACATACTCTTTTATACCCTCTGGTAAGGCCAATATTGGTGCCTTAGTCAATCTATCTTAAAGCTCTAGGAAGCTTTTTTCACAAGCGTCGGACCACTGGAACTTCACTTCCTTCTGCATCAACTTTGCCCATGGTTCGAATTAGGGAGATGCCCTCTACAAATCGTTGATAATATCCAGCTAGCCCCAAGAAACTACGCACCTCTATCAGGGTACTTGGTTGAGGCAAACGCTTCACAACTTCCATATTCTGGAAGTCCACTCTTATGCCTTCACCAGAGACCACATGGCCATGAAAAGCTACAGAGTTCATCTAGAATTCACATTAAGAAAACTTCACATATAGTTTGTGCTCTTTGAGTATTTGTAGGACAACTCTTAGATGATTGGCATGTTTTGCGGCATCACGTGAATATATACAAATATCATTTATAAATACAATCATGTACATATCATGGAAGGGTTTGAAAACCCTATTCATAATATCCATAAAGGTCGCTGGAAAATTTGTCGGTCCAAATGACATGAAGAGAAACTCAAAGTGTCCATATCTCGTCCAAACAGCTATTTTGGGAATATTTACTTCTTGAATCTTCAACCGATGGCATCCACATCTCAAGTCAATCTTTGAATAGCACTTAGCTCCTTGCAAATGATCAAATAAATAATATATCCTTGGAAGATGGTATTTGTTTTGTATCATCACTTTATTAAGTTGTATGTAATATATACAAATCCTCATTATGCCATCCTTCTTGCGTACATATAGTACTGGAGCACCATGAGGCGATACGTTGGGGTGAATGAAACATTTGTCAAGCAAATCTTTCAGCTGCTCCCTTTAGCTCTTTCAATTTTGCTAGCGCCATCCTATAAGGAGGAATGGATATAGGCTTGGTACCGAGATCTATGTCAATACCAAAATAAATATCTCTGATTAGTGGTAGTCCATGATGTTTGTCTAGAAACACATCTAGATATTCATTAACAATGAGAACCGACTGAAGGGTCGTCACTTGTTTCTCAGCTTTAAGGTCTCTTACTTGTACAAGGCGATAAAAACACCCTTTTTCTATAAGCTTTTGTGCCGTAAGATAGGAAATAAACCTTCCTCTAGGCATCATAGAATTACCTTTCCACTCTAAAATTGGCTCACCCAGGAAATGGAATCAGGCAATCTTAGATCTACAATCAATTGTAGCATAACAAGAGGACAACCAATCCATGCTTAATATGACATCAATATCAACCATTTCTAGTTCTATCAAATTTTCCAATGTGTCACGAATAGATATTGTTACTAGGGACCCTTTAAAGACCCTTTTTTACTATAATAGACTCTCTTAACGGAGTCGATACTTCAAACGGCTCACGTAATAACTCTGGCTCTACTCAAAATTTCTTAGAAATAAATGGAGTAACATATGATAGGGTAGCCCCTGGGTATATCAATGTATATACCTTATCAGAGAAAACATATAAGGTACCTACAATCACATCCAGGGATGCCTCTGAACCCTAATGACATGCTAGTGCTTACATCCTATTTGGGCCAGCTCCAGAACCAAATCTTCTACCCCTATGTGTACCTCTCCATGCTGGTGATTGAGGGATACGTGATGAAGAAGGTGTTGATGATAAGGATGCTCCTACCGAGCCAGTATATCATGGTATATCACATTTACCCTCGACTCCAAGCTTAGGATAGTCACGTATCTTATGACTATCAACTCCACACCCATACCAAGTAGTAGATCCATATCCACACTCTCTTAAGTGATATCAGCCACAGTCTCTACAAGTAGGTCGAGGTGGTAGTCCTCGACTAGCACCTTTCTAAAATTGAAGGTTAATTTCCCTTGAAGTCTAGCTATGCTTCTGCTTAGGTCTCGATAACTGAGCAGGGGCACTAGATGTGGAGCTATCTACTAATTGAGCCTGAGTGGACCTTTACTAGAGTAAGCTCTATCACTTCCCTGAAATATTCCAGCAGCCTTAACTCTCTTATTTTTCTCCCTTTCTCTATCTTCCCTACGATTTTATATACGATCTTCTGCCTGCTGAGCGTGTGCTATAAGTATTAAAATATCCATGTCTCAATTTAATGCAGAAATTGTACAAGAACCAATCAAATTATCTCCAACTTCACCCATAAAGTGATACATCCTTAAATCCTGGGTGATAATCATCTCTGGATCAAATGTAGCCAACTGAGTGAATCATGTGCTATACTTCCTAACGTTGAGGTTGTTCTGTCGAAAGTTTAAAAATTCATCAACCCTCGCTTCCCTAAGATCATGTGGCATAGAAAGCTCCACAAAGGCCCTATAGAACTCCTTCCAAACTGCAGGAGGAGCATCTTGTTTTCTAGAATCCATCCATATCTCATACAAAGTGATGGCGACATCTTTCGGTTGATCAGAGGCCAATTCAACTGCCTCATTCTCAGAGATATGCATGACCCTAAGAATTATGTTGATCTCGTCTATATATTGTTGTGGGTCCTCTATCACACTAGATCGGATGAACACTGGGGATTCATATGGAGGAAATCACGTACTCTGGATCCAGTTGTCTCTGCTTGAACAGTACTAGGTACAACTACATTTTATCCTTGGACCAAAGAAGCTACCAACTGAGTGAGCACATGTATTGCCCCTCTAAGATCTTGCTCTAAGGCATCTTGTGGCAGTAGAAGAGGTACATGAACTATTGTTGGTACTATTGGAATAGAAACTCCCGTAGATCTTTCTGCCCCGGGAATCTAAGAACCCAAAAGTATAGGACATGGCAAGCTCTTATGACCACTGGTCTGATCACCTAATAGTTTGGAATGCTCTGAAATGGCTTCTATATAAGTATTACTAACAGTGGACCTTGGGCCTTCTTTATCCTTGTTTGTAATAGGCATGATCCATATAAAAAAAATGTATAAGCCAGAATTAACTTTCTATAACTTAGCTCTATCGCACAATATAGATTATGAAAAAAGGTCAAAATCCTAAATGCCTAAGTAGTCCCTCAATTATAAATATGGCGCGCAACACATTTATAAGAAAGGTCCTACTAGACACGGCTTTATAGACTCCCTGGGACACTTGAACCTTGTGCTCTGATACCAAGTTTGTCACGCCCAACTAGAAAGGGGTGGACATCAAGGATATATACAAGCACCTTCTAACTATCTACACTAAAATCAAGTCAAATATGTAGACTCATAAGAACAATAAAATATACCAAGACCCAAATCAAAACATATTTAACAGAAGGGTCCACTGGGCTACTTTATAGTAGAAACAAAACTAAGTCTAAGAAGCCTCTAAAGCGTATGCATCTAAGAATCTGACAACTAGTTGGGACAGGCCCTGAGATACCCATTCTAACATATGTACTTACATAGCAAAATATAGGCTCTAAATATCTAATACCTCCAGTAGAGGTAGATCTTACCAACTGCTAAACAGGAAGTCTCTGGTCTACTGGAAATGTTTGTTGTCCTGAGTACCTGAGCCTGTATTGATAGAAATGCAGCACCACAAAAATAGGGACATCAGTACATATAAAACATGTACTGGTACGTAATGCAGAATTAATAACAAGTAGACATGTAAGAATACTGAAATGAATCAAATATCAATATAGGCAAATTTGAGCATATGTATGCAGAAGTCATAATCCGAAACTGGAATTTGTGACCATTTTCAAGGGTCTTTACCCAACATTTCATATCTTATCCATTTACATATATGTAATTTCTATAATTTTCCTAAGTGATATCTTTACTTTGTTAAATAGCTTCTTTGTTCTTTCTAAAACTAACTGTTAGGGGGTCACAGGATGGCCTACTGTTGGCGATCAATGAACCCGGTATGGCTTTTGTAGACACTGTTACAACCGTGTGTGAAATCTCATAATCTGGGTAATGAGGTCTATCAAGGTATGCCCCCGGGGTCTTGTATGGTCTGTAGGCAGGCGTGTATCAGTCAAGTGAATCCAAGATGGGAAATTCAAACTGACTCTTTCTGTACACACAATAGCGTCGCACGTAGTGGCCCTAAAAATAACCTCCCCACGCTGCAAAGTAGTCTATAATCTCAATTTCATGTAAAGACTTACAATAATTAACTCATAAATCATACAACTCGTGCTACCATTTGCGATTACTTTCTTTTTCTTAAGAATCATGTATCTTGTGACTTATGCATCTACGAATAGTTAGTAGCGAACTGCTTCCTTTAAATTTATGCAACATATACACTCACTAACTTCCAAGAGTTTCTACAGAAGTCACATATATTTATGCCAAACATATGACTTCCTTTACCAGAAAAAAGTATTATAACTCTATAGGTTCAGGACTCCAACATGAGAGTGTTTATAAAATAGGATAACTTTCTTTCAAGTATCATATAATCTCTGATGACATTTACCAGAAGAACATGCGACTTCGGGTCATGCCTTAATGGTGAAGGAGGTTTTAGTATTACATACCTTACTTCGGGACTAACTATCTTACGTCGTATCATCAAACTCCTTGATGAAAACATTATCTATAACATAACACCATAAAAGAGCACTATAAGAAGCTAATAAAGAAGCACAACAAGGCTGAAAACAGCATAAAAGTTCACGAGCGACAGGCTCAACAATTACTATAGATAAACGGTGTTTCATCACACCCTTCTATTTCTCTACTTTCCATGTGGGGTCATGACTTATTTACATGTTCAATATTACTCCTCAATCATTTAACCATAAAGAACCAGCCCACATAATCATTTACCATTAACATATAAAGTCAAACCAATGGCTTCTGAACACCATCCCATGAGTTCTTTGTCAACGACGTCCAATTCCCTTATAAGCTCATAGTTTAAGTTGGTAGAGAACAACTGTCATCAATTACAATAACATGAGCTCATATAAACAGCTACAACATATTCTTAAGCAATTTAGGCATTTCATCAAACACTTGGCGAGCGACAAACTTTCAAGAACTATAAGGGTTGTGTTTTCTATACCTAGCCTTCCGCTTTATCATAACTGGAATACTGCCCCAATACAATACCATCCACCCATCATTTGGTCAAAAAAACACCCAACACATCCATCTACAAACTCCCTCCTCACCAAGAACATCAACTACAATGGGTAAAACATGGACTCACGACTTCCTATCACCGTCCTGTGAGTCCTTCCCATAAATTGTACTTACAAAATCTATAGAATACTATTTAAGGAGTAGAAGAGGAGTCATACCCCTACATCCAAGAAAGGAAGTCCCTACCCTTTCTATTCTTCAAAAAAAAAAACTTTTTCCTTCAAGAAAAGACTTGGCTAAGTATATTTATAGGTCTATTCAGATGAAGACACTTAATTCTTGAAGAAATCAACTTACTGTAAGCATGTGAGGATTGCAGATAAGAAAGACTTGAAGAAATAGCTTAAAACCAGTCCTCACACGTTTTGGAGTATATGGTAAAAGAAATCTCAAACTTCTGTTATAAAAACAATAAGTTTGGCCGACTTTCTCCAAAGTGCCAGATGTCCTCCAGTGATTGGGCAGTGTGTGTATCTGTCGTAAAATGTACATAACTTTTTACTCTGAAGTCGTATTAACAAGTGGTTTATTTTCCTGGAAACTAGACTCGAATACCTATCATTTAATAGGTTGTAGGTTCTACAACTCTTTATATATTAGGAGATATGCTTGTTCAAAGTCAAGTGATAAATGAGATCATTTATAGTATTCCTCCACAATGAACCTTTAAACTTGAGTCTTTTCTTTAATGATCTCTTTGGCCTAAAACTTTTATTTAACCCTTCAAATGACTAAATATATGGGTTACATGGTATTCTTAACCATTTTCAACAATATATTCCCCTGATATCACACCTAGGCATTAGTTTTTACAAGTAGCAAATGTGATTTAAGTTACGGGACATCTCAGCCTACTTGATTGGCGGATTTTCGTTCTGTACTTCATCTCACCCTTTCTTAACTTCAGGCTTCAAGTGTTTGGCCCTCAGTTGGTGAACTCGATTGAGTCAGCCTATAACGTTTGGCGAATCACCGATGACCAGCTTGTTCGCCTATTTTAGCCTTCAATTTGGTCCAACCTCCTGCAACTTTAGGTGATGGATTTTCACCTTCTTCAACTTCTTCAACGAATCACCATTTGCACCTTACTTTGCCGACCTGCCTTAAATATTTTCAGAAGTGAACACTCTTACTTTAGGCGAAGTCTAGTCGTGTTGGGTGATGTACTCAGTGTACTAGACAATCCTCAACTAGGAGTTTTACTCTTTTCAACGTTTTTGGCCTATATTTCATAGATTCATCTTTGCCTTGTCCTTTATCCTTCATAGCTGCAAAACATCAAAATATCATCAAATAAGGACATAAATAGGCATTGAGAACACTATTTGTTGAACTAAAAGGCCTCAAATGAGTCAAAAACTCAGACTCGTCATATGTAAGGCTACATAGTCAATGCATGTGTCCTTCTTCACGCCCTACATGTATTTTCAGTAAGTAAGATTCAAAGTACCCCAAGCCTTATTCAAAATCCTCTATACTTCTTTGATTTCTTATTCTTGGTCTCCTTGTAGTGATTTCAGCCTTTCCTATACATCTATGATCCTTGATAGCTCATGTTCATTATACCACATGAACCGTATTTAAGAAAGATTGTTTGGAAGCCTTGGCATATCATTTATTATACATGTTTTCATATTCAAAGAAATCTAGAATTAATGAAATTACTTAATAAAGAGTTTTTTACTACTTCCAAATGCATTATTATCATAAAGAACAACATTGCTAGTTTCAAAGGAGTATATTAGTTTTGAAAAGAGGTTTTCAATCAGACTCTAAAGAAATCTTTGCATAATTTTAAAGAAGGATATTTGAGTAATAACTTGACTTAGAAGTTATCAATTTCCCGACAAAGGGGCCCTTTTTTCTTAAAACGAAATCATATATAGTTATTGAGCATTATTGCATGTTTTAGAAGTGGTATTAAGCATCGAGTTATTATAGTTTAGATAATTCAAACCCATTATTGTACAACCAGCTTAGGATAGGATTGTGTTGTATATTTGGGTGAGTCATCTTAAAGACCCTGGTAAGGACTTACATATTTGATCTATAGTTCAGTTCGTCCTTTATCCTGGAAAAGTATTGGATGGTTCTGGCAATGTGGCAAGATGTTGTATAATCATGAGGCTCATTGTGATAGTTGTCGGTTAGAGAAACTCCCCAAGAAAAGTAAAGTATTCAATTTAAGCATTTGATCTTATTGCATATGATTAACTTGTAAAGATTTATTGTGTTCAATTCGTATGCATGCTTTACTTTACAGTTATATATTTTATAGTTTTTTTCTAAGTTACTCTTTCAGTTAAGCATATTTAGTATAATCAGTGTTTCATTCAGCCATTTTACATACCGTACATTCCATGTATAGACATCATTCGATACTGCATCTTTTAATGATGCAGATATAAATGTTTAGGATCGACAGCAAACACGTCATTGAGATCCTCTCCATCAGTTTTTGGTGAGACCTCTCACGTTTCAGAGGGTTCTAGTTCAGATATTTACTTCTTTATAATTAGACATTTTATTTATCATTCAAATAGTCTTGGGTCTTGTCTTGTCACCTATCCTAGTTTATTAAAGGCATCATAGACAAGTTCGTGAGTTATTTGAGTCTTTGATTTTATGATGTTTTAAATGTATCATATTTATGATAATTATCCATAATTCAGACTTTTCATACAACATGCTCCGAGGTGTGAATATTGATCTCTTTTAGAGCTTCTGCATAGATGTTTAGTCCTCTATTCAGTAGTAAACCAGGCTAAGGATTCACTTGAGACAAGAAATGGTTTCTTAGGGCCAGCCATACCCAGGGCCTAGGTTCAGGGCATGACTATAGCATATCAACATGAGTTGAATTTATTTATGTTCAAGTAAAAATAAATAATAGAAAAGTTGGGAAGTCATATCGAAAATATCAAAAATTGACGAATAAAAGGAAGAGACAAGGTTGAATAAGAAAAGAAAAAGAAAATTAATGTGAAGATAGTGTCAAGGAGGGTGTATTCACTACTCCTAAATGTACCATACCTTTACCCCCGACTTACGTTACAAGTTTAGAAAGTCCATAGTGATCCTAGTATATTTTTCTGTAAAGTTGGTGTGAAAATAATAAGGACAAGCCTATGGATGATGTATGCATTGTTTGAATTTCATTCTGAGAGTGAGTGTTTTGTATTATCCCTCATAAATAAATCATAATATGTGTGTGATAGGGACTTCTTTATGGTAAGGACATTAGGATTGAACTATTGATAGTTCATTATTAAAGAAAATTCCAATGTTGTATGACAAGTTGCTTGTTGATATTTGGATGTCATCCTTTGATTCTCTTGAGTTGACATGCCTCATTGAAATAATGTTTTGAAACTTGTATGAGTGTTGATAATGACAATCAAATGTCTAAGTTGAGGGTGTTGTTGTTCCGGCATTAAATGGCACATTTGATACATTTAACTATGAATAAATGCTAGTTTTGAAGCAACAATAGTGTCTTTTAATAATTTTTTTATTGTGTTATACAGGAAATCACTCAAAACGGAAAAGGAAGCAAACTGAAGCTATGTTTAGCAAAAGAGAGCCCTGACAATAGGACTGATGGACCGTCACACCTCTGACGAGCCATCAAGGCCAGTGTTAGAGGTAAATAGAAAAAGTGTCAACAAAGGGGCATATGATGGTCAATCTGACGGACCATCACATCTACAACGGGTCATCAAGCAATACTTTACTAAGAGTATTCAAAGATAGCTTTTGATAGGGCCCGATAGTACCAGCAATATAACAGATCATCACACTTCTAATGGACTGGTGTTGTATCAGACAAACTCCAACAGGTCATCTTTCTTATTTTAAATTTCAAATTTTTTGGGTCTATACATGGTATTTTCAGGGTTTATTTTATTATCTTCTTTTTCAAGAAAAACAATGTACGCTTGAATGAGTTTTCATCGAAATTTTTCATTGATTTTTGAAATCAAAGCTTGGGATTGCCTTAACTTTTGTTAGTGAATCTTTATTCAATGAATGCAATTATATTCTTTATTTCAATTATCATGAGTGGCTAAACCCCACAACTAAGGGTTGTGAAATCCATGACGACTTGACCTAATCAAGGATTTTTTTACAAAATAAACTTTGTATTGTGATTGTATACCCTATTAACTCTTTCATACTAATTGATTTCTAATAGTTGAAAATATTAGAATCTACCCTAGGTTTGACTTCTTTTAGTAAAACGGGTGTAAAACTAGGGAAAAGAGTTAATAACAAGGATTCGAGACTCAAAGCTCGTCTAATGGTTTATGTTGTACTAAGATCAACAAACTCGGGGTAATTGTCATTGATTTGAAATAAACATGTTTAGTTTGAGAGAATAAAAGTGACATGTATTTATATGTAGCATGAGTTTCATAAACTGGTATACTAGCATTACAGATTGACATGTTGTATTAATCCAAAATAAGGCAAACACCCTGGTGAACACAATCCTGGTTATTTTGTCTATAAATTCTCTGTTTAATTGATACAAGTATGCATACATGTGCAACTTATTTAAACTATACTAATTTTATAATTAAAAATAACAAGTAAGAATTATTATTAACTTAGTGATGTATTTAAATAATACTCTCTCTGTCCCATATTAGTTGATCAACTTACTAAAAATAGTTGTCCCATATTAGTTGTCCATTTACTAAATCTTGAAAGAATTAATTAATTTTTTTGTATACTATCCTTGCAAATAATTCTTTTTGAAAGTGTTCACATTTATTTGTAAAATTCCTAAGAATTTTTTAAGGGGTAAATTAATAAACATATCTTCTTTTTATGATTTCTTAATATGTGTGTAGAAAAGAAGATGATTAACTATTATGGGATGGGAGAGTAATAATAGAAATCATTAGCTTATTTATTAAAGCACATTAAATTAATATTATTACTGCGCAATTTAATTTTATAATATTTAAATATAATTTCTATAGTTATATCAGCTACACTTTTAATTTTATATTATATTATGTCAAAAAAAATTCTAAGAATAGTATTAATTTATGATTATTTTATCTTGATCAAACATCAAATACTTCAAACATTTTTACGTTTTTGTCCTTCATTCTTCTTATGTCGTTTGAATTTTTTTCTATGTTAATGATTAATTAATTCTAACATTTCACATGAAATATTTAATATCATAAAATTAATTGACATGTAGTTACATCTAAATATGTTTTATTCAAAATATTCTTTACTATTTATAATTAAAAAAATGATTTAAAGGTAAAACTAATCTTAGCTAATACAAACACTATATAAGATTTTCTCATTGTGTTTATTAGACATTTTAAATTTTGATTTGAACTATATTAAAAAGATATGAATTTTCTAAAGAAGTTAATGAAACTTCACTAAAATAGGGGAGAAAATAATATAATAGTTATACATTACATCATATGATGCCATAGCCGTATAAAATTATTAATTCAAAATTAAACTAAACAAAATCCCTCACTCAAATCACATAAAAAAAGTCATTCATTATTAATTTTCACTCATGTTTTAAAATTAAACTAAGTATTACTTCATCAACTCATGTTTTAAAATGAATTATTTATTTTATTATCTAATCTACTTTATATTATTTCTTCTGGAAAAATTGATAAAGGAAAAGTATAACGTACTCTCTAATACAATGCCGTTAATTTATTGTTGTTTTTTAAAAATAAATAAAATAGATCAATGAAATTCTTTACAATTTGTTTAGAATAGAGAGTGCAACTGAAAGTTTTAAAAATGTCTTCTTTTTAAAGTGAATTGCAATAACTGTATTATTAGAAGAAAAAAAATGATTATGTTGTTGGATACTCAGTTATTCTTTTTGCAAGATAATTAAGAAATACATTTTTCTTAATTTTTTTAATGAAAAATAACAATTTGTTTAGAAGTGGGAAGGTAGTGGGAGGTTTTAAAATTGTTTCTTTAAGTTGTGATGGATAATAATAACTAATTTAGATTAAGGATAAAATAGAAAAATAAAATTATTTAACTGGGTAGTCAGTTTTTTTTTGCACATTTAATTTAAATACTACTTTAATTTTATTTTCTTAATAGAAACTTTTACAATTTTCTTAGAACTTTTACAATATTTGATAGCCAATAAAAATTACTCTGTTTAAGAAAAAAATGAAAATGAAATTAATTAGTTGGATATTAAGTTTTTTTTCCACGTAAATTTAAAATACAGATTAAATATTTCTAAAAAAAATAATTTTATAATGCATTTTGCTATATATCTTGTCTTTTCGCTCTGATACCATTTTTCGGGGGTGCGGAATTCACGGAGTTCATAACATTTTTGGTAGTGTGGTAGGTAGAGTGGTAGGTGAGGAATTCATGGTATTTTTGGTATTTTTGGTAGGTGTACCATTTTTGGTAGGTGAGGAATTCATTTTATGTTTGGCTAAATATTTTATCATAATATTCTTTTGCTAAGTGTCTTAATCTTGATATCTCTTTAATATTATTTATGATATATTCTAGTTATAACATATATTGGGTTCTTAGATACATATATAAATTTTCCTCCATTAATTCTCCTAATAGTTTTATATCTTCCATAGATTCTGTCCAGTATTGTAAATATTCGTAGTTCATTTTAATCTGAATTTATTTCTAAATCATACCATTCTATTCTTTCGAGGTCTAAATCATGTAGATCTATTTCATACCATTGTTGGTTTAATATATCCTCTTATTCGTTATCATTAAATATTTTTCCCATATTATTCTTCTTAATTCAATTATTTCTATACCTTTAAGTATATATAAGATTAAAGTTTCATAGTTTTTTATCATTTCATCATGCATATATGTAGTCATGTTCGTTGTTATGCAGGTTTTTTATTTTCAATTATTCCTTCCTATCATATTCATAATTGATTAAATTCATATTAGATCATTATGAACTAAATTATTTGTTTATCATGTTCTCCTGTCACTACTCGCATCGTACTTTAGCGGATACTTCCTTCTTATCAGCGCCTCAACTTTGTTTACTCCCCTAAACGGCTTTCCTCGCATACCGGTTTCAACATTAGGATTGCATAGTATAGAAGTTTTCTCCCTCTTTCCAATGTGCTAATAAACTAGAAATCATGATTCAAATAATTATAATACATAATAACTAACAAAAATTTATTCAATCATATATATGATATTCAGGAATATATGAAATTAGTTCTGCATATTTGTTGAACAATATACCTTTGCCTCTTGCTTATCCATGATATTTAAAGTTTGTTCCATTATCTGTTAAATATAAATAGCTTAAGTATTAAATATTTGAGAGAGTGTTTATGAAAGTGCTTCGTTTATTCAAAATTTGCCCTTTATGTTACATGTTCCTTCCTTTTTATAGAAAGGAAATCCTACTGCACTTACAAATTCTATCTTATCCGCACAATAATGCACCTATAATGCACAATAATGCACTACCATGACTTTCTTACACCTATAATGCACAATAATGCACTACCATGACTTTCTTACATAGTACTATTTACTTTGTTTGTACCACATTTAATATGCACATGCACACTACCCTACTTGTTGACTAATTTACACTACACAATAATGCACTAATGCACACTACCTCTCCACTTTACACTTGTCTTCTTACAATAAGACTAATAATATTTACATGGTACTTTTTTATATTATTTGCTTTTGGCCATATCTATTCTTTGTCTTATCTCTTTATCTACGACTTTCTTTGCACATGTGTCTTTTTATTTTTGTCTTCTTCTTCTTGTCTTCTTCCTCTTATCTTCTTTCGTCTCTATCTTATTTGATCATTCCAGCTGGACATCGAGAATCACATTATCTTCCCCATTACATTTTGAACATATATGATCTGGATATTTGTGTCCAATTAGCTTACAATATATGGTTAATAGTTCATTTGAGATGAATCCCTTCTTTAATGCTCTGGTAATAGGTTGTTCTTCTGGTTTGAGTAGAGATAATATCCATTTTTGTACTTCGTCCATATCTGCTTGCCTTAGCTCCCTTGAGTTTGAATATATCATAAGTTGATCTCATGAATAATAACTCTATATTGCATTTCCATTTAGATAATTATTTGCTAGTTGTTGAATAATTGTTGACATACCAATTATTCTCTTATTAGCATAGAAACTTGGTATCTCAATTTCTTGTATCTCTGGTTGTTGTCCGATACCTTCTGGAATTATCATATCTCTGGTTAATCCTATTTTTATAACTTGTATTATTGGTTTTATTTCATCATTTAGTATCTCCGTCGGGACCGCATAAAACTTTATATAAAATAGATTGCCTTTCGTTACTCTTTTATAGGTTATGAATGCTCTGTGTATCTCTGGTATACCACTTAGTTCTTCTCCATCGTATGTATAAACTGTACTAATAATCCATAGTTGTAACAGGTTTTGACTAAATTTGCTTTAGTTTTTGGTTGAGCTATCAACTTATTGTACCCTTGTAATTTTTGGGTTAAATAATCTTGGGTTGGTTCTTTAGTGGTGGTAGATCTGGGATTAAGATTCAAATATGTTTGGATTTTATGTATATTCCTAATATAGGTTCGTGTGATATGGTTATAAATTTTTGTCTTTGTTTAGGCTCTCTGCATACGTTGAGGTTTGTGGTGATATAATCAATTGGTCTTTTGCATTTTTGGTGTAAATGGTTTTTCAAACATTTTGTTTAGATTAGTGCTTGTATATTGTTTCCTAACTGTTTTGCTTGTACCTGCAACTGCATTGAAACAATCATTATGGATTTTTTGGAGTGTCCCAACGTCTCCTTCTAGCTCTGGATGTTTAGTGTCTTCTGATTGACATATATCTGCATGTTTATAGTCATGCGGCTGACTTATAGCTGTAGACTTTAGTTTTTGTATCCCATTGTCCATACTATCCACTTTGATACAAAGTGTAGTAATGGCTTTGAGTATATGTTCAATTGTATTTTCTTTCTCAGTCTGAGTAATTTTGTCTTGATAAGTAATCTGCAATAACATTCTTATCAGTTTATATTACTTCAATAGTAAATGTAAAATTTAATATATTTAATACCGATCTCCTTATTTCTTTTGTCGTTACTGAATCTTGTAGTTTTCTTGTTAGCCACCATTTTACTTGTGTGTTAGATGTCCTTATAATAAATTTGTTATTTACGATATATGGTTCAAATGACAATAAACATTTATATACTGAATATAGTTCTTTCCTGTTTATTTCCCATTTTATTTATGTATTAGTAAATGTTCCTGAATAATATCTACAATGGTGTTCTATTTTTCTCCATCATACTCATATTTTAAGATGTCTCCATAACTTTTTCACTGGCGTCTGATTCTACTATATAAGTAAATTTTTTGTTTTAATCCGGAAAATATAGTTTAGGTAGGTTCTTACATAATAGTTTTACTTTTTGTATTTGTGTTTGGTCTTTTTTATTAAACTGCTATTCTATGTCTTTCTTTAATTTTTGTTGTAATGATTTTAAATTCTCTGCTAATTTTGGTATGTATTCTCTTACTTGGTTTACTAGTCCTAGAAATGATTGTAATTTCTTTTTCGTATCTAGTTGTTCATTTGAGTTAATATTTTTTTGTACTATATGTGTTTGCATTTTTATTCCATTTTTATCTATTTGTATTCCTAAGAATTCTATTTGCTTTTTCATTATGTTTGCTTTCTTTTTACTTAGACTTATGCCTGAATATTCCATAATATGTATAAATTTTTCTAATAATCTTATATGTTCATCTTGTGTTTTGGAATATAGTAATATATCATCAATATATACTACACAATTTTCTAGTTGTTTAAAATAGTTATCCATAAAGTGTTGATATCTACCTGGTGCATTTTTATATTCAAATGGTAAATACATTTCATTCATAAAATCCTTGTGGTACTGTAAATGCTATAAGTTTTTTAGATTCCTCTTCTAACTTTAAGTGGTAAAATCTTGATTTGCAGTCAAATTTACTCAAGTAATTATATCCTTGTATTTGTCTTATTTTTAATATTTTATTTGGTATTGGGTAATTATATGTTTTAGTTTTTGCATTTAAATTTCTATAATCAATAATCATTCTACTTTTTCCTCTTTTTTGTTCACTATGTTTATTTACTATAAAAGTTGGGTTTGTATGCTTGTTATTGCTTTCTTGTATGTACCCTTTTTTCAATAATTCACTTATATGTATCTTAAATTCTATTAGATCATTAAAATTATATTTTAATGGTTTTTGGGTTATTATACTATTATTATCAATTAGCTCAATTTTTATTTTTGTTTTATGTTTTTCTCATCCTTGTAAAGGATCTTCAATATATTATAATTATATCTTATCTTGGATTATTTTTTACTTTATCTATAGAGAATATAATTAATTCTATCTTAGAGTCTTCTTCTTTTATATTTTCTAATTTTTGTGTAATTTTTTCACTTCCTTTTATCCATTCTGTTGTTTTTCATTTTTTGTTATTTACTCTTTTTGCTCCTATTTTTTGTTTACACGGTGCTGTGAACCACTAGTGTGTTTTTGTTATTATATGTGGGTATAATTTTTCTAAAAATGGCATTCCTAATAGCATATCTTTTGTAGTCAACATTTAAAAATATAATGAATAACGAGAATAACAAATATAGACAAAAACTTACTGAAATAATTATAGCGAAAAAACAAGAATTAGCACATAGGCAAAATATACTTAACAGTAATATATTTGCAGAAATTTGTAAAAAATCTATAGTAGCACAGAGAAAAATTATTTTATATCTACAAATACAAATAGAAAGCTTAGAATATAAACTACAACACAACTTATAAATGAATAAAGAAAAATACGCAATAGATGAAAAAACATATGAAAACTATGACAGATTAAAAATAAAAAAAAAAAATTCTAATCTAGGAAGAAGATATAAGAAAATAGGTGACAATATAAGTTTAATGTTAGAAAAAGAAACGATAAAACTAGAAGATAGTTTAACTACTATGATAAGAATAACAAAAGAAAATGAAGAAATAGATAGAAAAACAGAAATTGAAAAAATAAAATAACAAGCAAAAAAGGAAGTACAACAATTAGAAGAAGTAAAGAATACTAAAATAATAGAACTAGAAAAAGAGCTGGTAATATTAAAAGAGATGTATGAAATGAAACAAAAAGAAAAAGAACAAAAAACAAAATTAGCAAATGAGATAAATAAATTTAAAGAAAATTGCAATTAGAAGATGAATTAGAAGAAAAATAAAAAAATAACCAAAATAATCTACCCGAAATAAGAATTGAAGAAATAAATGACAATGATCTAGATGAACAATATTCGGAAACAAGCGAAACATATACGGAACTTTTAGGAAACATAGATAATACAAAGAATTTAGAAGTAAGTACAGGAGACGTAGACATGGATGAAAAACCTAGTACATCAGGAATAAAAACCCAAAAAAATTAAAATATTATAATGCAAACTATGGACAATATGATAAAGAAAAAACTATATGGGATAAAAGATTAAATAAAAAATGGACACCTAAACCAATAACTGAACAACATGATTTTTTAGATTTAGACTGTGTAGCAGATATAAATAAAACAATCCAATTATGGATGGGATATATATCAAAACAATTAATAGATAACAATATAGGAATGACAGAAACACCAGGATATATAGAAAGAACACTTATAGGAACAGTAAAATTATGGGTACAAAATTTATCAGCTGAAAGTTTAAAAACTCTAAGAAGTAATAAAAAATCTAATGGTGAATTAACTACTACAACTATGGAAATATTACATAAATACGAAATAGCTATATGAAATGAATTTAGTAGTATGACAATAGAAGTAGAAGAACAAAATAAAGAAACAATCACAAATCGAAATCTAATGACAAAATTAGCAATATGTAATATGTGTTATATAGATGAATATATATGTGCAGTAATATGTGTTATATAGATGAATATACATGTGCATTTAGAGAATATTATTATAAAGGAACATATAGCACAGAAGAAAGTAAGGAAATAAGAAAATTATATTTTACAAAACTACCAGAACATTTTAATTCAAAAGTAATAAAAAGTTGAAATGAAGCAGGATTAACAGATACCTTAGGAGCTAGAATAAAATTCTTACAACGATGGTTTATAGAACTATGTGAAAAAACATAACGAAGAAATAAAAATGGAAAAAATACTAGTAAAAAACTTAGCATGTTTTAAAAATAAAACGGCACCCCAATTTGGTTGTATGGACAAATACTATAAAAAGAGATATAACAAAAAATATAGATCAAAATATAAATATAAATAACCAAGAAGAAGATACTATGTAAAAAACTACAAAACCAAAAGACCATATAGACCAAAAAGAAAACTAACGGAATGTACTTGTTATAATTGTGGAAAATTAGGATATATATCTAGAGATTGTAAATTATCTAAAGATCCAAAGAAAAAATAAATATCAAAAATAATAATAGACGATGAAAAATATACGCAGATAGAGTACATAGATTATGAATTAGAAAGCAATGATAGTATATATGAATTATCAGAAAATGAAATAGAAAATAATTCAGTAACAGAATCAAATAATGAATACTATATAAATGACTGAAACAAATATACAAATAATAACTAAAGAAAAATATCAAGATGAAGAATCGGTAGAACAAAAAATAATATTTGATAATAATTTATTTGAACAAATAAAAGGAAAAGAATTAGACCTAAGCGTAGAAAAAATATTCGAAATACCAACAATAAGAAACTGGTTTAAACGACAAAAAGAAGAATATTATGTAGTAAGTCAAAGAGAACATATCATAGATTGCAAATACACCAAAGGAAAGGCTAAAATATCAATAATAAACAAGCGAATAATAAATAAAGAACTACAAGATATTAAGGCTAAAAATCCAATTAAATATGTACATTTAGGAGGAACAGAAATGCTAATAGAAGCATGTTTTAGAGAAGGAATAGATACACCCATAGAAATATACTTAGCGGATGATAGAATTATACAACACATAGAAAAAAGTATAATAAGTGCAGTAAAAGGTAACCTCATATACCAAAAATTTAAATTTATAATAAGTGTTAATTACTCAGTAGCAATAAATGACAGAAACATAGATAAATCACTAGTATTATATTGGAAAATGTCAGGGATAGAACTAGCCCCGCGAAGTAAAATATTTACAGCTAGATGTAAAAACTTATATGTTTTAACAACAAAACATAAAATAACAGCAAAAAATAAAATATATAAAATAAAAATAGAAAATCCTTTTGAAAGGATAGTTACAGTCATAGATAATAATGATTATAGTTATAATGAGATCGATATAGAAGAAGATTTAGAAATAGTAAAAGAAAGATTAAGCACATCAAAAAGAATAAACTGTGAAATACCACAAATTTCATAAAAAATGAGTACCTCAAGAAGAATAGATAAAACCCCACAAAAATCAATGGAAGAAGAAATAAAACTACATCATTACTACATAACGAGAGTAATGGAACAACGAAAATATTTAATATTAATAAATACAGGACAAGAAGAAAACTATATTACAAGAGAATTAGTGACGGAAGATGAAATAATAACTATTGAACAATTATGCCCCGAACTACCAAAAACATTAATGTATACAGAAGAAACTACAGAAAAGAAAATAATCATTGGAGGAGTACCAATAGTAATAAAATTTAAAATATATCAAGGAGATGAAAATATTACTTTAGGAATAAAATGGCTAGAACAAGTAAAACCATATAATCTAGAAGACAAACAGTTGATAATAAATTATGAAAATAAAAGAGTAATAATAAAAAGAACTTTAGTATGATAAAAATATGAAAATATATATACTTGCAAAGATAATAATAGAGGATATTACAACAGATATTATACACCAATGATACATACGGGAGCAGAAGCTTATATATGTAAATACAATTATTTACCAGAAGTTAAATGAGAAAAATTAAAAACACCGATAATAGTAACATGATTTAATAATGAAGGAAACATGATCACATATAAGGCAAAAAATATAAAAATACAAATATGAGATAAAATATTAACTATAGAGGAAATATATAACTTTGAATTGACTACAAAAGATATGCTATTAGGAATGCCATTTTTAGGAAAACTATACCCACATATAATAACAAAAACACACTGGTGGTTCACAGCACCGTGTAAACAAAAAATAGGAGCAAAAAGAGTAAATAACAAAAAACGAAAAACAACAGAATGGATAAAAGGAAGTGAAAAAATTACACAAAAATTAGAAAATATAAAAGAAGAAGACCCTAAGATAGAATTAATTATATTCACTATAGATAAAGTAAATATAATCCAAGATAAGATAGAATTATTATATAGTGAAGATCCTTTACAAGGATGAGAAAAAATAAAACAAAAATAAAAATTGAGCTAATTGATAATAATAGTATAATAACCCAAAAATCATTAAAATATAATTTTAATGATCTAACAGAATTTAAGATACATATAAGTGAATTACTGGAAAAATGGTACATACAAGAAAGCAATAACAAGCATACAAGCCCAACATTTATAGTAAATAAACATAGTGAACAAAAAAGAGGAAAAAGTAGAATGGTTATTGATTATATAAATTTAAATACAAAAACTAAAACATATAATTACCCAATACCAAATAAAATATTAAAAATAAGACAAATACAAGGATATAATTACTTTAGTAAATTTGACTGCAAATCAAGATTTTACCACTTAAAGTTAGAAGAGGAATCTAAAAAACTTACAACATTTACAGTACCACAAGGATTTTATGAATGGAATATATTACCATTTGGATATAAAAATACACCAGGTAGATATCAACACTTTATGGATAACTATTTTAAACAACTAGAAAATTGTGTAGTATATATTGATGATATATTACTATATTCCAAAACACAAGATGAACATATATGATTATTAGAAAAATTTATACATATTATGGAATATTCAGGCATAAGTCTAAGTAAAAAGAAAGCAGACATAATGAAAAAGCAAATAGAATTCTTAGGAATACAAATAGATAAAAATGGAATAAAAATGCAAACGCATATAGTACAAAAAATAATTAACTCAAATGAACAACTAGATACGAAAAAGAAATTACAATCATTTCTAGGACTAGTAAACCAAGTAAGAGAATACATACCAAAATTAGCAGAGATTTAAAACCATTACAACAAAAATTAAAGAAAGACATAGAATACCAGTTTGATAAAAGAGATCAAACACAAATACAAAAGTAAAACTATTATGTAAGAACCTACCTAAACTATATTTTCCGGATGAAAAAAAATTACTTATATAGTAGAATCAGACGCTAGTGAAAAAAGTTATGGAGGCATCTTAAAATACGAGTATGATGGAGAAAAAATAGAACACCATTGTAGATATTATTCAGGAACATTTACTAATACAGAAATAAAATGGGAAATAAACAGGAAAGAACTATATTCAGTATATAAATGTTTATTATCATTTGAATCATATATCGTATATAACAAATTTATTATAAGGACAAATAACACACAAGTAAAATGGTGGCTAACAGGAAAATACAAGATTCAGTAACGACAAAAGAAATAAGGAGATTGGTATTAAATATATTAAATTTTACAGTTACTATTGAAGTAATAAAAATTGATAAGAATGTTATTGCAGATTATTTATCAAGACAAAGCTACTCGGACTGAGAAAGAAAATACAATTGAACATATACTCAAAGCCATTACTACACTTTATATCAAAGTGGATAGTATGGACAATGAGATACAAAAACTAAAGTCTAAAGCTATAAGTCAGCCGCATGACTATAAACATGCAAATATATGTCAATCGGAAGACACTAAACATCCAGAGCTAGAAGGAGACGTTGGGACACTCCAAAAAACCCATAATATTTGTTTCAATGCAGCTGCAGGTACAAGCAAAACAGTTAGGAAACAATATACAAGCACTAATCTAAACAAAATGTTTGAAAAACCATTTACACCAAAAATATCAAAAGACCCATTGATTATATCACCACAAACCTCAACGTATGCAGAGAGCCTAAACAAAGACAAAAAAATTTATAACCATATCACACAAACCTATATTAGGAATATACATAAAATCCAAACATATTTGAATATTAATCCCAGATCTACCACCACTAAAGAACCAACCCAAGATTATTTAACCCAAAATTACAAGGGTACAATAAGTTGATAGTTCAACCAAAAACTAAAGCAAATTTAGTCAAAACCTGTTACAACTATGGATTATTAAGTACAGTTTATACATACGATGGAGAAGAACTAAGTGGTATACCAGAGATACAAAGAGGATTCATAACATATAAAAGAGTAACGAAAGGCAATCTATTTTATATAAAGTTTTATGCGGTCCCGACGGAGATACTATATGATGAAATAAAACCAATAATACAAGTTGTAAAAATAGGATTAACCAGAGATATGATAATTCCAGAAGATATCGGACAATAACAAGAGATACCAAGTTTCTATGCTAATAAGAGAATAATTGATATGTCAACAATTATCCAAGAACTAGCAAATAATTATCTAAATGAAAATGCAATATGGAGTTATTATTCACGAGACCAACTTATGATATATTCAAACTCAAGGGAGCTAAGGCAAGCAGATAAGGACGAAGTACAAAAATGGATATTATCTCTACTCAAACCAGAAGAACAACCTATTACCAGAGCATTAAAGAAGGGATTCATCTCAAATGAACTATTAACCAGATATTGTAAGCTAATTGGACACAAATATCCAGACCATATATGTTCAAAATGTAATGGGAAAGATAATGTGATTCCCGATGTCCAGCTGGAATGATCAAATAAGATAGAGACGAAAGAAGATAAGAAGAAGAGGAAGAAGACAAAAATAAAAAGACACATGTGCAAAGAAAGTCATAGATAAAGAGATAAGGCAAAGAATAGATATGGCCAAAAGCAAATAATATAAAAAAGTACCATGTAAATGTTATTAGTCTTATTATGTCTTATTGTAAGAAGACAAGTGTAAAGTGGAGAGGTAGTGTGCATTAGTGCAATATTGTGTAGTGTAAATTAGTCAACAAGTAGGGTAGTGTGCATGTGCATATTAAATGTGGTAGAGACAAAGTAAATAGTACTATGTAAGAAAGTCATGGTAGTGCATTATTGTGCGTTATAGGTGCATTATTGTGCGGATAAGATAGAATTTGTAAGTGCAGTAGGTTCCTTTCTATATAAAGGAAGGAACATGTAACATAAAGGGCAGACTTTGAATAAACGAAGCACTTTCATAAACACTCTCTCAAATATTTAATACTTAAGCTATTCGTATTTAATAGATAATGGAACATAAGCAAGAGGCAAAAGTATATTATTCAACAAATATGCATAACTAATTTCATATATTCCTGAATATCATATATATGATTGAATAAATTTATGTTAGTTAATATGTATTAGAATTATTTTTATCATGATTTCTAGTTTATTAGCACACTGGAAACAGGGAGAAAACTTCTATACTATGTCATCCTAATGTTGCTACCGATAGGCGAGGAAAGCCGTTCAGGGGAGTAAACAAAGTTGAGGCGCTGATAAGAAGGAAGTATCCGCTAAAGTACGATGCTAGTAGTGATAGGAGAACATGATAAACAAATAATCTAGTTCATAATGATCTAATATGAATTTAATCAATTATGAATATGATAGGAAGGAATAATTGAAAATAAAAAACCTGCATAACAACGAACATGACTACATACATTCATGATGAAATGATAAAAAACTATGAAACTTTAATCTTATATATACTTAAACGTATAGAAATAATTGAATTAAGAAGAATAATATGGAAAAAAATATTTAATGATAACGAATCAGAGGATATATTAAACCAACAATGGTATGAAATAGATCTACATGATTTAGACCTCGAAATAATAGAATGGTATGATTTAGAAATAAATTCATATTAAAATGAACTACGAATATTTACAATATTGAACAGAATCTATGGAAGGTATAATACTATTAGGAGAATTAATGGAGGAAAATTTATATATGTATCTAAGAACCCAAGATATTTTATATCTAGAATATATCATAAATAATATTAAAAAGATATCAAAATTAAGACACTTAGCAAAAGAATATTATAATAAAATATTTAGCCAAACATAAAATGAATTCCTCACCTACCAAAATTGGTACACCTACCAAAAATACCATGAATTCCTCACCTACCACACTACGTACCACACTACCAAAAATGTTATGAACTCCGTGAATTCCGCACCCCCGAAAAGTGGTATCCTTCTTATCTACAACAATCAAATTCTTGGCATATTGAAATGTACAAATAATATAAACTGCTATTAATGTCTGGATTCTCAAAGTCTATGTCCTAATAAATTGTGTTTTCCAAATAATTTTTAATTTCTATTCAGTAAAACAAATATGTACATACAATTAGGCAATCAGGTCACTTGTGTTTTAAAATTTGCACTTGAAACATTAAATCATATTGAATTAATTACAAATACTCTACCTATTTCAATTTATATGACATACTTGAATTTTTTTGGTAAAACATACTTAACTTTTTAGTTAGTATAAAAAAGATTGACATATTTCATTATTTGACAAATATTCAATTACACCTCTACATTTTGTTCATGTTGGGTCTCAATCGTTTGTCAAGAAAAAAAAAACGTATACTCTTTTTAACTTTTAAGGGTAAGTCTTCTTATATTTCTTGAACTTATTCCTGCTCAGTCAAACTACATTCTATAAATATCACGATCTAGATCGTTGTGATTGGCACCCACACTAACCCTCCGATGGGAAACTGTCAAGAACTGCTCTGGGTCGTCTCTTAGCTCTCAAGAACGAGGTTTTGCAAGAAAATAATGATTTTGGGGTTTTTCCCCGACTTAATTCGCGATTGGCCCGCCATGGCGGACCCCATCCCGCCACAGCGACCCCGCCCTGGCGGGATTAATCCCGCCCCGATGACTTGTACGGAGACAGAAGCTCGGAATTTGAGTTTCAAGCTCCCATTTAACAACACACCTTCAAACTGGGATGTTCAAAAACTACTCTTCCACGCCAAGATCAGTTTCGGGAGTTCTACTCGCCCGAATTCGATTATGTAAAGTCGTACAGTCTCCTTAATGCCTTGGTTATCCACTCATGTGATCAAATTCATAATCAAGCCCCCCGTCTATTACCAGATTTCCCTAGACCTCACCTGACTCATATTTCGTCCAAGTCTGGCCTAGGCTAGAAATTTCCAAGTCACTACTCAAAAGTTTTCTGACCCAAATTCTTTCCCCATGGACTTTTCCGTAATGACGGAAACAGGTCGTTACAATAAATTAGAAAGAAATGAATAACAATTATTATCTTATTTTCTAATGCAATATGCACAATAGGAGAAACTTTATAAAATTAAGAAAAATAATTATCAAATAATATTTTAGTGGTCTTCAAATATTGAAATTGGTTACTAACAACTTAAAAATATAACATGATTAAGGTGAATTTGTGCTCGTTTTATATTAGCAAGTGACATAAGGCCCTTACGAGAAAAACAAAATATGGAGTATCGATTTGAGAGATCATAAAAATTCAACTCAAATTAGTGGTTAAAAAAAGTTGTTCTTATGGTCCAAAAAAAATAGTTGTTCCATTTAAGCAAATCAATATAAATTACCAACAAGGATTGTGTTGGAGTGGTAAGTACTTCTTCATCCTTAACCAAGAGGTCTCGGGTTCGAGCCTTCTTGGATACGGAGTCGCCTTTGTTAGGGAGCGCTTTACCCCCAATGTGGGACTTTCCGGTGCAAATTCGGATTTAATCGGGCTCCAATGTGAATACCGGACACCGAGTGAAAAAAAAATCAATATAAATTGAAGCAATACTTAAACACAGTCAAAATACCTATTCATGAATCTAAATGATTAGATCTCAAGATAACCTCTTTAAATGATAAACATTTATATATCATGATTTCTCATTGGATTATTTAGTGGGTCTTATTAATAACGTATTTTATATAAGTAATTAAATATAATAATGTATGTATGTAATCAAGTTTTATCAAATATGGAAAATGATACCGTTATAGTATTTGCGTAAAGCTCTAAACTGATGTAACAGTAGTTATTAATCATGCCACAAATTTTTCTTTGATGTCTTAAATAATCATTAATAACATTTGCTATAATAGACTTCTTAAAAAATAGAGTTATCTTAAATGGCATCCAAATTATACATAACAAACATTCAAACAGAGTGTTAGTTAATTTTAAGACTGAAGTTTCTTAGATAGTTAAATTTTACTAAGCACATATTACAATTACCCTAAATATCATTCAAATTATAATTTGAAAATCAAAAACATAAAAATGACAAATTACTTAAACACTATAATTATATAAGAAAAAATCAATAAAATGCAAACATATTGAGACACTTTAAAAGGACAAAAGTTATCTAGTTATGCACTTAATCAAATTGTATCTGAATCTTCAAAAAATTATCTAGGCAACAATGAAAAAATTCTAAAACAAATTTAAAATGGAATGAGAAGAAAATTAACAAAGTAAAGTAAGAGATGCGATAAATATGAATTACTCTCACTTGAACTATATTAATTGTTACAATTTTTCTTACTTCAAAAATACATTTTTATTTTATTTTGTTAGTTAAAATTATTTTCTAGTTCAAAGTCATCAAAAGAAAATATCGTTAAACCTCTTTTTGATTATAAAAATGTAATGACCTATTCCCGTCGTTATAGAAAAGCCAATGGGAAAAAATGTGGGCCAAAAAACTTTTTGGTAGTAACTTGGAATTTCCCAACCTAGTCCAGATTTAGATGAAATCGAAGTCAGGGAGGTTTAGGGACATCTGGTAACAAATGGGATATCTAATTATGATTTTGATAATATGAGTAGATACCTAAGACGTTACGGAACCCGTATGACTTTACAAGAATCGAATTCGGGCGAGTAGATCTCCTAAAACTAATCTTAGCATGAACATGTATTTTTTTAGTGTCATGGGAAGAAGATGTGTTGTGAAATGAGGGTTTGGAAATCTTAAATTAGCTCACTGTTTTCGTACAAGCCGCCAGGGCGGGGCCGTTGTAGCGGGATGAGGTCCGCTGTGGCGGGACAGTCGCGACTTAAGTCGGAAATATACCCCAAAAATGCCATTATTCTATAATTTCAATTTTTGAGAACTAGGAGACAACCCCAGACGAGTTCTTGACAGTTTACCACAAAATTTGGTGTTAAAGGTAAGGTTTTCGATACACAATTTTATTTTTCGATCCGTAGAACGTAAAATCTTGATTGTATATTGTTGGGGGAGGGTTTTCAACGGTTTTGGATGGTGGAAAAAACCCTAGTTGAACCTTAGGATCATAATTTGGGTCTTGGGTTATTGGGTTTGTCATGATCTGGGGAAATTAGACCTTAATTATTTATCCCCGTATTGAATTGTTTGTGTGTAGACCCAGAGCAAGTGGAAAGAATACGAAAAGGGAAGAATTAAGTTTCTTAGAAGGATTCAAGCTTTGTTCGAGGTAGGTGATGGTTTGATTTCCTATTTGTGTGATGTATGTTGATTTATTGCGATATTGTATGCATGCGTGTATGCGAAGAATGAAAATGTGGAAACAAACCTAATGTCACGACCCAAGCCTAGGGCCTAGACGTGACATGGCGAATGAGGAACCCGAAGGAATCCCAAACAAGCCTCTCAAACTTGTCATCACACTTCATCGGTCGCGGAAGTACATTCAACATTAATTAACGGGAAATAGGGACTAAGGCAAACCATTTCAAAATGACATCATAGAATAAGAGTCAAGCTCGTTTACAAAATACTTGTCCAACGCACACCTCTACATACATAGATAGGACGGGGGCCATGACATATTACCGGCTCCCCTCATAGTTAAAATACAATTGCAAGCTAAAGTCTCAAAACATAGGAGTAAGAAACATAACATAGCCCTCGAATTATTGAGGACTCACCAACAAACTCGGATAAGCGTCGTACTAGCCACGTGAATGGAGAGAAGGATCAAGAGTAGCTCCGGTCCCTACATGGTGACATCATGTAGGCAAAATATGCGTTAGTACTTGGAATGTACTAAGTATGCGGGGTGCAACACAACAATAAACAAGGACACAATCGAAATATAAGAAATAGTTTCATAGGCATTATGAATAACAATATGAGGATGCATGATCAAAGTGAAGTCAAAACATGTTTAAGTAAATCTATACTAATAGTAGATATCATATGTGTATGCATGATCCAACCAATCTATAACCCCAACTTAGGATGGGGGATGCCGTTCACACCCGGACACCCTGGTGGCAGGGTATAAACCCCTCACATGGTTGATGTTGGTCACACCCCAAGCATCCTAGGTGGTGAGATATAAACCTCTCACATGGTTGATGTTGGTCACACCCCAAGCATCCTAGGTGGTGAGATATAAACCTCTCACATGGTTGATGTTGGTCACACCCCAAGCATCCTAGGTGGTGAGATATAAACCTCTCACATGGTTGATGTTGGTCACACCCCAAGCATCCTAGGTGGTGAGATATAAACCTCTCACATGGTTGTCCGGTTCTTTTCCCCCGGACCGGGCATGGTCATGCAACACTTTATATAGGAAATTCTCATTAGGCTCTAATGCAATCTCACGTATGGAATGAACATATACACAAGCTTAGTTTGTCATCAACACATCTTTGGAGTTCCATACATCTCATAACTCAAGCTTTAAAGCATCAATTTATCAATTCTCCATAGTTGGACATTTTGTCAAACACCTTGAAGGCATGTAATGGAATCAAAGAGCATGAGAAATAGGGTAGTAATTATGCAGCCAAACCAATGAACAACCTACAACAACACCTTTTAACACCCACAATACCACATGAAAATCTCCACATCCATTCCAAATTTAGGTTCAAGTTCTAGGGTCACAACATGCTCAAAACAATCACTTTTCATGTTTAAAATTCAATGTGTAGGAAATTATTACAAAGAACAAGACTAATATATGAATCTTAACTTAAACCATGAATTAGTGAGTAGAATAGGGTCTAGGCACTATGGGTGGAAGGACTCATGAGTTCAACACCACATACCTTGAGTTCTTATGAAAGTCTTGAGAGTGTCTTCAATGGAAGCTTGCAACTTGGAACAAGAGTCTCTTCAATCTTGAGGAAGGTTTTGGGTTAGGGTTCTTGAGAGAACTTGAGAGAAAATGTGTCTAAGTATGGGAGAGGTGTTTTGGAAATGTTTTAGAGATGAAATTTGAACTAATGCTATATAGGAAATAACATATGCCCTTTGGAAGAAAATCGTCCAACACTTAGAGAAAAAAATGGGGCGGGTGAACAGTAAAATTAGCTACTGGAAATTGTCTTTTTCTGCCGGACAGATTTTACGAAAATGGGTATAACTTCTTCGTCCGAACTCCGAATGAGGTGAAACGAAGTGCGTTAGATATCTAACTCAAAGGGCTTTGCATGGATATATTATTGGCCACCAAATAATTTGTGTGCTAGGAGATATGACCCTCCAAAGTAGACCCTCGAAAAAGGCTTCACTTGGAAATTTTGGATTTTGATACGGTTGCTCTAAAATTTGGGTTAGACCCATTTCCCACTCAATTTGACCCCCTAAACAAGAATATGAAGTCGGATTTTCGAAAAACGAAACGGATTTTGAGATATATGGAAATTACAATTATAGGTGTTTTCGAAGCACATTTTCGGGCATTTTTGGGGTCGTTTCAATATCTCCCCCTTGGGAACATTCGTCCCCGAATGTGGAAGAGACGTACAAGGCAAGACTTAGTAAGAACATATCAGCCCCAACATGAATGCAAAATTTTTATTTAAACATCACTTCAAGATTTCAAAACTTAGTGTAAAGCATCCATAACTCATCAATTAAACATGTATGCACATTAATGATTCAGAGGCTGAAATGTAAGACTCGATGGAGTACAAAGGACTTGATTTAATACCTTAGGCTTGAGTGGAGTTGAATAGATAAGGATAACGTCTTTGCATGTCTGCTTCGGCCTCCCAAGTAGCACTCTCCACTTGTTGATTTCTCCAAAGCACCTTAACGGACGCCACTTCTTTGTTCCTCAACCTTTTAACTTGTCTATCTAAGATCTGAACCGGGACTTCTTCATACGTCAAATTAACTTCTACAACACCCACAACCTCAAGAGGTACAATAGCGTTAGGATCACCAACACATTTTCTCAACATCGATACATGGAATACCGGATGAACTAATTCCATCTCCTTGGGCAACCCCAACTCATAGGCTACTTTACCAACCCTTCTTATTATCTCATTAGGACCGACATACCTAGGACTTAATTTCCCCTTCTTACCAAAACGAACCACACCTTTCATTGGAGAAATCTTCAAATAAACCCAATCACCCACTTTGAATTCAAGATCCCGTCTCCTCACATCGGCATAAGACCTTTGACGACTTTGGGCTGTTTTCAACCTCTCCCTAATCATCCTTACCTTCTCAAGAGCATCCATGACCAGATCCGGACCCAACAAGGCCACCTCTCCGACTTCAAACCACCCAACCGGTGACCTACACCGTCTACCATAAAGTGCCTCAAAAGGAGCCATACCGATACTAGAATGATAACTATTGTTGTATGCAAATTCAATCAAAGGAAGATGATCATCCCAACTACCTTTCAACTCCAATACACAAGCTCTAAGCATATCCTCCAAGGTTTGAATTGTTCTTTCGGCTTGGCCATCCATTTGAGGGTGGAAGGCCGTGCTAAGCTTTACCTTTGTACCAAGACCCCTTTGGAATGACTTCCAAAAGTGAGAAGTGAATTGGGCACCACGATCCGAGATGATAGACAAAGGAATCCCATGCAACCTTACCAATTCATGAATGTACAACTTGGCATACTCTTCAGCCCCGTAAGTAGTTTTAACCGGTAGGAAATGAGCCGACTTTGTCATCCGATCAACTACCACCCAAACCGAATCAAAGCCTCTTCTAGCCTTGGGTAAGCCCACTACAAAATCCATGTTGATTTCTTCCCACTTCCAAGTAGGTATCTTAATGTCTTGAGTTAGGCCACCCGGCCTTTGATGTTCAGCCTTGACTTGTTGATAACTATGGCAACCCGAAACAAATTTTGCAATGTCCTTCTTCATACCGCCCCACCAATACACATCCCTCAAGTCTCTATACATCTTTGTTGACCCCGGATGAATAGAATAAGAAGAATTATGAGCCTCATCAAGGATTCTTTCCCTCACACCATCCACACAAGGAACACATAATCTACCTTGGTACCTAAGGGCACCATCTCCCCCTTGGGAGAAAACCTCCACCTTACCACTACTCACCGAAGCCTTTAATTCTACCAAAGAAGGATCAAGATCTTGCTTGACTATCACCTCATCAACCAAGGAAGACCTTGAACCATCAACAACAACTACTCCTCCACTATCCACCCCTTCTAACCTAACTCCCAATTTGGCCAACCGATGGACCTCCTTAGCCAACTCTTTACTACCTTCCTCCACATGAGCCAAGCTACCCATGGACACTCTACTCAATGCATCCGCCACCACATTAGCTTTCCCCGGATGATAGTGAACACTCATATCATAATCCTTAAGGAATTCTAGCCACCTCCTTTGTCTCAAGTTAAGATCTTTTTGTGTGAACACATATTGGAGATTCTTATGGTCGGTGAAGATATCAACATGCACCCCATACAAATAATGACGCCAAATCTTTAAAGCAAAAACCACGGCGGCCAATTCAAGATCATCGGTTGGGTAATTTTTTTCATGAACCTTAAGTTGCCTAGAAGCATAGGCTATAACCTTACCACTTTGAATCAACACACAACCCAAACCAATATGGGAAGCATCACAATAAACAACAAAACCTTCTAACCCATCCGGAAGTGACAAAATAGGAGCGGACACAAGCCTTTCTTTCAAAGTTTGGAAGCTTTCCTCACACTCATCCGACCACACAAATTTAGCCTTCTTTTGAGTCAACTTAGTCATAGGAGAAGCAAGAGAAGAAAACCCTTCTACAAATCTCCTATAATAACCCGCTAAACCCAAGAAACTCCTTATATCCGACGGGGTCAAAGGTCTAGGCCAATTCCTAATAACATCGGTCTTCTTAGGATCCACCTTAATACCATCCCCCGACACCACATGGCCTAGGAAAGCAACTTCCTTCAACCAAAACTCACACTTTTCATATTTAGCGTACAACTTCTCTTCCCTCAATCTTTGGAGTACCACCCTCAAGTGACCCTTGTGCTCTTCCTCACCCCGAGAATAGATCAAGATGTCATCTATAAACACCACCACAAAAGAATCAAGGTAGGGTTTGAAAACCCTATTCATCAAATCCATAAAGAAAGCCGGAGCATTAGTCAACCCGAAAGACATCACTACAAACTCATAGTGCCCATACCTAGTACGAAAGGCCGTCTTGGGAATATCACACTCCCTCACCTTCACTTGATGATACCCTGACCGAAGATCAATCTTAGAGAAGTGACTAGCCCCATGCAATTGGTCAAATAAATCGTCAATCCTTGGAAGAGGATACCTATTCTTGACGGTGACCCTATTAAGTTGTCGATAATCAATACACATTCTAAGAGACCCATCTTTCTTCTTCACAAACAAAACCGGAGCACCCCAGGGAGAATGACTAGGTCTAATAAATCCCTTCTCTAACAAATCTTTTAATTGCTCTTTCAACTCTGCCGGGGCCATACGGTAAGGGGGGATAGAAATAGGTTGAGTATCAGGAAGGAGTTCTATACCAAGATCTATCTCCCTTTCGGGAGGGACACCGGGAATGTCTTCTGGGAAGACATCTAGAAACTCATTAACAACCGGAATAGACTCAATAGGAGGGACTTTAGACTCCACATCATTGACTCTCACAATATGGTACAAGCACCCTTTGGAAATCAACCTATGGGCTTTAATGGAAGAAATGAATTTCCCCTTCACCACAACATCCCGGCTCTCCCACTCAAGGACGGGTTCATTAGGAAATCGGAACTTGACTTTACGAGTCCAACAATCAATAGAAGCATAATATGCATGCAATCAATCCATCCCAAGAATAACATCAAAATCCACCATGTTCAACTCAATAAGATCGCAAGGCAACAACTTATTCAATATGCAAACCGGACAATTTCTATACACTTTTCTAGCAACAATAGAGACACCAATGGGAGTAGATACTTCATATGACTCATGCAACAATTCCGACTCAACATGAAATTTTCTAGCAACTAAGGGGGTAACAAAGGAAAGGGTGGCACCCAGATCAATCAAAGTATAAACATCAAGATCAAAGATTTGCAACATACCGGTCACCACATCCGGGGTCTCATTAACACCTTGTCTATCATGCAAAGCATAAAATCGATTGTTCCTTGGGGCACCACTTTGAGAAGCACCTCTACCCAAAGGAGTAGTGTTAGCACTTCGGACCTTGTTGCGGATCTTAGGACATTCAAACCTCTTATGACCCACTTCTCCACATTCAAAGCAAGCACCCGAACCCTTCATGCAAGGACCACCATGCTTCCTCCCACACTTAGGGCATACATCCATAGAACCCACTTCACCTCCCCCCTTGAGTTGGTAAGCCGCCAATTCCGCCTTCTCACAAGCACCAACATCCATAATGGTCAAGATTTTGCATACCTCATCGATGAACTCTTGCGGGTCCTCATCCACCTTTGAACCATGGAAGACCGGAGGGTTCATCCTCATGAAATCTCTCACCCTTTCCCCCGGGGTGGTAGTTCGAGGAGCTTGGGCTCCTTGTTGCACTTGGTTAGATACCACTTGTGCAAGCATGGTGAGTGCATCACGGAACTCACCATTGGTGGGTGGCTCTTCCGGTGATCGGGCCCGTCTTCCCCTCATGTTTGGCAGGATGATCTAGCAATCAAAGAACAAGCGTTAGGGAGGAATCACCTTATCACACTCTAAGCACGACATAGAACATGAAGAAGGGAAACCTTTCCTAAAACATTTTGTAGCCTCCCATTCATAGTCGTGGCGCGCTTCACAACCATGATTAGGACTCTACTCAACGCGGTGTGTTGGACTCCGAGGATTTAACAACCTAGTGCTCTGATACCAAGCTTGTAACGACCCAAGCCTAGGGCCTAGACGTGACATGTCGAATGAGGAACCCGAAGGAACCCCAAACAAGCCTCTCAAACTTGTCATCACACTTCATCGGTCGCGGAAGTACATTCAACATTAATTAACGGGAAATAGGGACTAAGGCAAACCATTTCAAAATGACATCATAGAATAAGAGTCAAGCTCGTTTACAAAATACTTGTCCAACGCACACCTCTACATACATAGATAGGACGGGGGCCATGACATATTACCGGCTCCCCTCATAGTTAAAATACAATTGCAAGCTAAAGTCTCAAAACATAGGAGTAAGAAACATAACATAGCCCTCGAATTATTGAGGACTCACCAACAAACTCGGATAAGCGTCGTACTAGCCACGTGAATGGAGAGAAGGATCAAGAGTAGCTCCGGTCCCTACATGGTGACATCATGTAGGCAAAATATGCGTTAGTACTTGGAATGTACTAAGTATGCGGGGTGCAACACAACAATAAACAAGGACACAATCGAAATATAAGAAATAGTTTCATAGGCATTATGAATAACAATATGAGGATGCATGATCAAAGTGAAGTCAAAACATGTTTAAGTAAATCTATACTAATAGTAGATATCATATGTGTATGCATGATCCAACCAATCTATAACCCCAACTTAGGATGGGGGATGCCGTTCACACCCGGACACCCTGGTGGCAAGGTATAAACCCCTCACATGGTTGATGTTGGTCACACCCCAAGCATCCTAGGTGGTGAGATATAAACCTCTCACATGGTTGATGTTGGTCACACCCCAAGCATCCTAGGTGGTGAGATATAAACCTCTCACATGGTTGATGTTGGTCACACCCCAAGCATCCTAGGTGGTGAGATATAAACCTCTCACATGGTTGTCCGGTTCTTTTCCCCCGGACCGGGCATGGTCATGCAACACTTTATATAGGAAATTCTCATTAGGCTCTAATGCAATCTCACGTATGGAATGAACATATACACAAGCTTAGTTTGTCATCAACACATCTTTGGAGTTCCATACATCTCATAACTCAAGCTTTAAAGCATCAATTTATCAATTCTCCATAGTTGGACATTTTGTCAAACACCTTGAAGGCATGTAATGGAATCAAAGAGCATGGGAAATAGGGTAGTAATTATGCAGCCAAACCAATGAACAACCTACAACAACACTTTTTAACACCCACAATACCACATGAAAATCTCCACATCCATTCCAAATTTAGGTTCAAGTTCTAGGGTCACAACATGCTCAAAACAATCACTTTTCATGTTTAAAATTCAATGTGTAGGAAATTATTACAAAGAACAAGACTAATATATGAATCTTAACTTAAACCATGAATTAGTGAGTAGAATAGGGTCTAGGCACTATGGGTGGAAGGACCCATGAGTTCAACACCACATACCTTGAGTTCTTATGAAGGTCTTGAGAGTGTCTTCAATGGAAGCTTGCAACTTGGAACAAGAGTCTCTTCAATCTTGAGGAAGGTTTTGGGTTAGGGTTCTTGAGAGAACTTGAGAGAAAATGTGTCTAAGTATGGGAGAGGTGTTTTGGAAATGTTTTAGAGATGAAATTTGAACTAATGCTATATAGGAAATAACATATGCCCTGTGGAAGAAAATCGTCCAACACTTAGAAAAAAAAATGGGGCGGGTGAACAGTAAAATTAGCTACTGGAAATTGTCTTTTTCTGCCGGACAGATTTTACGAAAATGGGCATAACTTCTTCGTCCGAACTCCGAATGAGGTGAAACGAAGTGCGTTAGATAGCTAACTCAAAGGGCTTTCCATGGATATATTATTGGCCACCAAATAATTTGTGTGCTAGGAGATATGACCCTCCAAAGTAGACCCTCGAAAAAGGCTTCACTTGCAAAATTTTGGATTTTGATACGGTTGCTCTAAAATTTGGGTTAGACCCATTTCCCACTCAATTTGACCCCCTTAACAAGAATATGAAGTCGGATTTTCGAAAAACGAAACGGATTTTGAGATATATGGAAATTACAATTATAGGTGTTTCCGAAGCACATTTTCGGGCATTTTTGGTGTTGTTTCACCTAATGAATTGATTATGAACAATGCATGCCATGAACTTGTGTACTTGACTATATGATTTGAATATTGTACATTATGGATGTGATTGTGGTTGAATTAATTGAGATCGAATGTCACGTACCGACATATGCATTAGATCGGGTGTCACGTTCAAACACACTAACTGGGATCGGATGTCACATACCGACATACATATTGGATCAAGTGTCACGTTCCGACACACTAACTTGGATCGGGTGTCACAATTCGGCACACTAATAGTTTGTGTATGGGTTCCATGAAAGGACCATTGAATTGTTATATTTGTTGGTATTGCGAAGGTGGAATTGTGCATTGCTCCTGAAATGATAATTGATATGTGTTCTGTATATGTGTGCTTATTATATTGTGTTGTCTTCGTATATTGTGCTTATGGGGGTAGCCATTTGATCCTACCAGTACATTGTGGTTGTGTACTGATACTGCACTTGCTCTTTCTTTGTTGAGTACAGGGCATCTTCAGACGGCTACTGACAGACCTCAACTAGGTGACTATTGAGCGTGACCGAATTCAAGGGTGGGCCAATTTTTTGAGGATGCCATGGATCTCTCTTGTTTAAGTCCACTCTTTTCGAACTCAGACTATTTGTTTAGGGTGTTTTGTTTAGTTTTTGGGGTTGTGCCCCCTTTTCTTAGACTTGTTAGTTAATCAGAGTTTTGGTAAAATAACTTTTAGGTTCTAGGGGTTATTTCCGCATTAGTTGTTAGATGTTAGTTGAGCTTCCGGAGTTTATAGGGACTCCGTATTAATTATATAGTTATTTAAACCTGCTTTCGTAGTTTTAAATTGTAGTACTTGGGTTGAGTTGATTAGGTTGACTGTAGTTTTGGTCTCCCACCGGAGGGTTAGTGTGGTTGTCACTCAGAACGGTCTGGGTCGTGACAAAGTTGGTATTAGAGCCCTAGGTTCGTTGATTTCATTGTACCAAAATGAGTCTAGTAGAGTCCTGCGGAATGGTACGAAGACGTTCGTACTTTTCTTCGAAAGGCTATAGGACTTTAGGAAAAACTCACTTCTTTCTACTCCTTCGTGCTATGACTTGAATCCAATTGGTATTTGGATGATACAAATTGATATATTTCCTCCTTCACTCTATGGTCCGAACTAGAGCAACAAAAGTGGTAACACCATCACTAGCAAGAGAGGATGTGTATAGACTACTGACAGTTGAATAGAGTCACCATTCGGAATTAATATCCGTTGCCTCGGATATATGATCGTTTTGCAGGGTGCATAAGTTTTCTCTAAGATTGATCTAAGGTCTGGCTATCATCAGTTAAAGATTAGGCTTGAGGATATACCAAAAATGACATTTAGGACCCGTTATGGGCGCTATGAGTTTCTAGTTATTCGTTTGGGTTGACAAATACGCCTGCAACTTTCGTAAGTTTGATGAATGGTGTGTTCAAAAAAATTCTTGATTCGTTTGCTATAGTATTTATTGATGACATTTTGGTTTATTCGAAAAGTGAGGGAGAGCATGCCGACCATCTTCGTATTATTCTGGGTGTTCTTAGGAAACAAAAGTTGTATGCAAAATTTTCTAAGTGTGAATTTTGGTTGACTTCAGTTGCCTTTTTGGGACATGTAGTTTCAAGGGAAGGGGTAATGGTAGATCCCCAAAAGATTGAAGCAGTCAGGAATTGGGTCCGACCTAGTTCTGTGACTGAAATTAAGAGTTTTGTGGGGCTCGCTAGCTATTATCATCGCTTGTGAAGGGATTAAGGTCAGATTTTCAGATTCAAGTTTATTGGTGACAACATTCAAGAAGTTTTGGTAAGGGACGGCTACATAATGAACACCATTACTTTGGAAAATGCATTTAGTATTGTTGTCATAACATGTATGAGTTGTTTAGCAAATGATGAAATTAAGTTATGCCAATTGAGGTTAGAAGTTGTACTATGATTTCATGGATTGATTGTATATCAAAAAAGGTGAGGTGTCTGATGTAGTGATCACTGGTACTATTCTTGTCTGTGACCGGATGACTACTATTTTTTTTATCCGGGTTCTACTTATGCATGCGTGTCAGTTCAGTTTGTCTTGGGATTTGATGTGGTTTGTGATGTGCTTAATGCCCCCATCCATGTTTCTACCCCAGTTGAAGAGTCAGTCATAGTCACCCATGTATATCGTGTTTGTCAGGTTATGGTTTTTCAAACTTGGGTTGATTTGGTTATGCTGGATATGACTGACTTGATATAATCTTAGGCATGACTTGGATGTCCCCCTATTATGTTGTGCTTAATGGTAATGCTAAGTCGGTAACTCTAGAGATCCTGGGTAGGGAAAGGTTAGAGTGGCAAGGGGGTAAAAGCCTAAGTCAGCTAAGGTCGTATCTTTCGTGCGGGGTAGGAAGCTGGTGGGGCAGGGTTTTTGGCTTATTTGGCTCATATTCGAGATGTTGAGGTTGAGTCTCCCTCTATTGAGTCTATTTCTATAGTGTCTAAATTTAGAGAAGTGTTTCCTACTGATTTGCATGGTATGCTTCCTAATAGAGATATAGATTTCTACATTGATTTGGAAACTGACACTCGCCCCATCTCCATTCCTCCTTATCACATGGCTCTGGCAAAATTGATAGAGCTTAAAGCTCAAATCCAAGAGCTTTTTGATAAAGGTTTCATCAAACCTAGTGCTTCCTCATGGGGTGCTCCTGTCTTGTTTGTTAAGAGGAAGGAGGGTAGTATGAAGACTGATGATTTTATCTTAAGCAATAAAAGAGTGGATTGATACCGGAATGACAAGCTTATGGATAGAGAAAGTCTGATGGAGTATACTTGGGTGAAGACAATTGAAGATTTTAGTAAGAAAGTGCATATAAAATTGGGTTAGTCATTTGAATTTGATGGGTATACCTGAGTTGAGGTGTCATGTCGATGAAAAGGTTGACTTCGTAGTGATAGCCAGGGCAAACTGAGCATAATGGTAATAAGAGTTCAGGGTGGATTGTGATGGGATGCAACTATATAATAAGATTGTTGGTTAAGCGAAATTTGTACAGTAATTACGACTTGCGAGTATCTAAGGTTGTGGTTTTCTAATATTTGGTGAGTAACGTGGTTGTTTGGAAAGTTTTAAGAGATGGTGGGACACTACTAGAATAGAATTTAAAAGAGCTAGAATCGTAATGAAGGAAAAATAGTGGGATGTAGTACATCCTTTAGAGAGAGGCGAGAGCAAGAATATTTGATTTGATTGCAAAGGCTAAAAAGGTATCTTCCAAGGGGTAGATAATTGGGTTCAGAGACCGTGATTTCATTCGTTTTGTTGTGGCTATGGTAATAGTGTCACAAGTCCATCAGATTGGTTAGAAACTATTAGAAAAGACTTGAGAAATGAGTGTACCGACATTAGCTCAAGTGTGATGATAAGTGCTTTGTTTTGTTTTGAGTTTAGTGATGAGTACGATTGAATTGTTAGCAAAATATATTGTAGGATCGATGGAGATGCGATCAATGATAAGAGAAGATCCATGAATTCATAAAAATATTCAAGGTATAATCTAATGTCGATATATAAGGGGAATATGCTATACGGTTGAATTTACAATTCAATTTTTTCATTGTAAGTCTACATTTGTGGTGATATATATTTTTCAAGGTATAAATTTTCAAGGTGATAAATGATCAATTGTATCAGGTATTGAGCATTTGAAAGGACTTACGCGTGGGTTCAGTCGTAAAGTAGATTATTGTTGATTGTTAAAGTACCTAAGAAAGGTTTTTATTTAAAAAGTGTTAGTTTAGAGTAAGGTAAATGGTCGGAGTGGTGATGATGGTTGTTAGTATTGAGAGTGTGGGCTTCAGTGGAAGGATGTGAAGAGTATGTGGAGTCAAGTGAATGGAAATGGCTGGTATCGACTCTTCAGAGAAAACTTTTAGTGTTATTCGATAAATTCATATGTGACCATTTATTTCACTTTGTACATGGTTGTGACTATTATGCACTAGCTATGCTCACACGTGTTTTTCACTGTTGTGGGTGGATCCCTAATTGTGGATCAGGTGTACCGATCCTGCTATGTTCTCTTCGTTGAGTGGGATGATTTGGAAAGAAGTGGTTATTTCAGATGACTTATGTGGTGTTGTCTGAGAGTTGTTAAAGTATTTCAGTGGGTCTATATGTACCACCTTGCTTATGAGAGTTTATAGAAGAGCTACAATGTGTATCTATGGTTGTCCGACAATCTTAATATTCATCTAGTCGTCGAGGTCATAGATACACTAGTTGGTTTGATGCAATTGAGGCGGGACCTTTTGATGAGAATCATTAGGAAATGTGAAATTGATTCGGGAGATGTTCTAGCAACTCAGAACATGAATAAAGAGTATGCAAACCGGAAGGTCATATATTAGGAGTTTATGAGGAGAAGCCTATAGCCATTCTAGACAGGGAAGTTTGCAAGTTTAGGTCAAAGGATATTGTATCTATCAAAATCCAATAAAGGCATCGTTCGATTGAGAAAGCGACTTGGGAAATCGAGAAGGACATGCGAGATAAGTATCCCCAGCTATTCACGATTCAGATACTGCTCTACTCTTGCTTTAGCCTGTTTTTCTTAGTTTGTCCCTTAGGGACGAGTGATGGGTAAATTGGTATTTATTGTAACGACTTGTTCCCGTTGTTATAGAAAAGCCAATGGGGAAAAAAATTGGGCCGGAAAACTTTTTGGTAGTAACTTGGAATTTCCCAACCTAGTCCAGATTTGGATGAAATCAGAGTTAGGAAGGTTTAGGGACATCTGCTAACAAATCTAATTATGATTTTGATCATATGAGTAGATAGCTAAGACGTTAAGGTACCCGTACGAATTTACGTAATCAAATTCGGGTGAGTAGAACTCCCGAAACTGATCTTAGCGTGAACAGGTAATTTCTGAGTGTCATGGGAAGAAGATATGAAATGGGGGTTTGGAACTCTTAAATTAGCTCATTCTTTCAGTGCAAGCCGCCAAGGCGGGATTTTCCCGCCAGGGCGGGGCCACGTAGCGGGATGAGGTTCGCTGTGGCGGGATAGTCGCGACTTAAGTCGGAAATAAATCCCAAAATGCCATTATTCTGCAATTTTTGTTTTTGAGAGCTAGGAGACGAGTTCTTGACAGTTTACCACGAAATTTGGTGCTAAAGGTACGATTTTCACTCCCCAATACTTGTTTTGATCCGTAAAACGTAAAATCTTGATTGTATATCGTTGGGGGAGGGTTTTGAACGGTTTTGGATGGTGGGAAAAAATCCTAGTTGCACCTTAGGATCATAATTTGGGTCTTGGGTTTGTCATGATCCGGGGAAATTAGACCTTAATTATTGATCCAGTATTGAATTGTTTGTTTGTAAACCTAGAGCAAGCGGAAATAATTTGAAAAGGGAAGAATCAAGTCTCCTAATTTAAGCTTTGTTCGAGGTAGGTGATGGTTTGATTTCCTATTTGTGTGATGTATGTCGATTTATTGTGATATTGTATGCTTGCGTGTATGCGAAGAATGAAAATATGGAAACGAACTTAATGAATTGATTATGAACAATGCATGCCATGAACTTGTGTACTTGACTATATGATTTGAGTACATTATGGATGTGATTGTGATTGTGGTTGTATTAATTGGGATCGAATGTCACGTACCGACATATGCATTGGATTGGGTTTCACGTTCCGATACACTAACTGAGATCGGATGTCACGTACCGACATACATATGGGATCGGGTGTCACGTTCCAACACACGAACTTGGATCGTGTGTCACGATCCGGCACACTAACAGTTTGTGTATGGGTTCCATGAGAGGACCATTGAATTGTTATATTTGTTGGTATTGAGAAGGTGGAATTGTACATTGCTCCTGAAATGATAATTGATGTGTTCCGTATATGTGTGCTTATTATATTGTGATTGTCTTCGTATATTGTTCTTATGGGGGTAGCCGTGTGATCCTACCAATACACTGTGGTTGTGTATCGATATTGTACTTGCTCTTTCTTTGTTGAGTACAAGGCCTTTTCAGGCGGCTACTGACAGACCTTAGCTAGGTGACTATTGAATGTGACCGGATTCAAGGGTGGGACAATTCTTTCAGGCTGTCATATATCTCTCTTGTTTAAGTCCACTCTTTTTGGACTCAGACTATTTTTTTAGGGTGTTTTGTTTAGTTTTCGGGGCTGAACCCCCTTTTCTTAGACTTGTTAGTTAATCAGAGTTTTGGTACAATGACTTTCAGGTTCTAGGGGTTATTTCCGCATTAGTTGTTAGATGTTAGTTGAACTTTCGGAGTTTATGGGGACTCCGTATTAATTATATAGATATTTAAACCTACTTCCGTAGCTTTAAATGCGTAGTACTTGGGTTAAGTTGATTAGTTGGGCTGTAGTTTTGGTTCTCCCACCAAAGTGTTAGTGTGAGTATCACTCACGACGGTCTGGATCGTGACAGAAAGATTTCTACTGAAAGCCTTTTTACTCTTTTTTATAAAGTGAAATTATGGTGCCATTTTACTAAAACTTCCAAGTGGCAGATGCACACAATAAAAATTTGCAGATTATTTGTTTTAAAAGATTGCAAACATAAAATTAAGATATCATAAACATAAGTAAACTAAGTCGATATTCAAAATAATTTTGAGAGAAAAAAATAGATAATACAATGCAACAACTTAATAATACATACCAGAGTATGAGTTGAATTATATTTGAGAGAGAAAGTAAGCAGTTTATTCCTTATTTTTCTTTTTTAAATATCACAAATTCAATATATTTATGAATCTCTCTTCCATTGATTTGTTTTATTATCTTCATATGAGATTTTAAGTTAAAGTTAAAGTTAAAGTTAAAGAGGAAGAAGCAAAAAGAAGAAGAAGAAAATCCATATTAGAAATTTATTTATGAATATGTAGCGAAAAGGTGTAAGAATTTAATTGAATTTACTTATGAATACGTAGAGAAAGGGTGCATGTGAACAGTTGAATAGTTTTAGATAACCATTATTAAATTACAAAAAAAATGATTTGACATGTTTTTTTTTTTTTATTATTATTATTATTATTACGTGGGCTAATTTTGATTCTCTATTTTACATTTTTTAAATTTCAAATTCGAATTTTAATTTTTCTGTTTATAATTCCACCACTGGGAAATTTAGTTTTTTTATTTTTTAACACATATTTTTAAAAATAATCGTACAAAGAAACATATTATTATTATTATTATTATTATTATTTGAATTAAAAATGTGTATAACTTCCCACAAAACAAAGAGGAATCACACACCCTTAGATCTTTATCTTTTAAAAATAATTAACTTCTCAATTCAAAATTTGAATAATCTATCTATCTTCTATCGATAATAGGAGAAGTAAAAGTGACACATGTCAGCACCACAAAAAAAATCAATTTTTTAATTAAAATAAGGTACATGTAAGTAAAAGTGACACATGTCAGCATCACATAAAAAACAGATTTTTAATTAAAAATAGTTGCATGAAATATGATTAAATAATAAATAACTATTAAATTAATAATTACATGTTATAAGATTAAACAATGAAATACTATTTTATTTTTTGAGAACAATTTTAAAAATTAATAGTTTTAAAACTTACTTAAATTAACTTTTATTAAAAGAATTCTATTACTTTATAACTTAAAAAAGTGGAAAAGAAAAAAGAAACTAAAAAACGTAGTGCATCAGGCATTTCAAATAAATAAATTAAAAAATCTGCCCACTGATTTTTTTTTAAAAAAAACTGTTAAATGAAGATATACTTCATTTTAAACAAAATAAAACTGATTTCAAATGTGACTTTTTCAAATTAAGTAACAACCCCACGTAATTTTATTTTAATAAAAATAGTTACTTTTTGAATTTAAATTTAAAGTGGTTACCTACAACTGCTCTATCCATTATCTCTATTCTCTCTACATATACATAAATAAATTTCAATTAAAAAAAATTAAGGAATCTATTGTTCTTCAACGGTGTAATATTATTTGTTGAATTATTATTTTCATTCTTCTTATATTCATCTTTTTTTTTGGGCCGGGGGAGGGGGGGGGGGGGTAGCTCATTTGATGGCTAGCCAAAGAAAAATTGATATATTATTTACAAAGAAAAAAAATGAAAGTCCACGAAGAAGAACAATATTTATCAAAGCGAAAATCCGCTGCACATCATGATGATATTTTTAGATCTATAATATCTTATTGTGAATTTTTGGGTTCATTTCATTCAATTTGATTTGTTTCTATCATATTTTGTACTTAAATATTTTAGATCGAATAAATTTATAATCAAGATTAAATTATTCGAGAGGTATTTAACTTTTATTGTTTCAGTAAAAATCAAGAAATGGTTTATTAATTAACTTTATTCTTTTGTGTTTCGCAGATTTTATAAGGTATAAATGTTGGGTTATGAAGGATGATTAGGGAGTCATGCGGAAGCTTACAATTGCAAATAATATGGTTGATAAATTAGACGACACATAAAACTATACTAAAAGACATAATATAATTATATGATAGGACCAATTGACCTACATAATTAAAAACTAATAAAACCATAAAAATTGTAGAGAGAAAATCTCCAATAAACAAAACTCTCTAAATGTCTACATTGTGGATACTATTGTGTTATGCTATGAGCATAGAGATCTTCAATTTATAGATCTCCAAATTTTTACTCTAAGGAAAGAATAAACCAAATATGAAAGAATATTATATTTTCCTTTCCGGAAAAGTATAAACATTTATGGTAATGTTTTTTCTTTTCTTTTAGGAAAATATAAACTTCAAATAAAGTAAGAAAATCAGGAAAAAACCCTAACAAATCTCCCATTTTGGCTGGATTTTCTTGACAAAACTTGATCCGTCTTCTTCACAATATGCATGATATCTTCGTTCTTCACATAGTATTCATCATTGCTGCTTGGCATAGTTAAAAATAGAGTTTAAAATATATGGGTTAAAAATGGTTTTAAAATATTTTATTTTTATTTTTTTAAAATGCAGCAACAAGAATGTTGAAAATATGGTTTAAATCTCTTATCCACATGTAGTTGGACAAAAATCTTCTTTATCATCAAATTGGTTGCAAATTGATTTGAAACTGCCTTGGACCTGTCTTCAACCTCGATGAACCTGGGTTATTGAACCATTGGATCATTGAACTATGTGCTCTGATACCACTTGTTGAGTTATGAAGGGTGATTAGGGCGTCATGCGAAAGCTTACAATTGCAAATAATATGGTTTATAAATTAGACGACACATAAAACTATACTAAAAGACATAATATTATTATATGATAGGACCAATTGACCTACATAATTAAAAACTAATAAAAACATAAAAACTGTAGAGAGAATATTCTCATAAACAAAACTCTCTAAATGTCTGCATTGTGGATACTATTGTGTTATGCTATGAGAATATAAATTTTCAATTTATAGATCTCCAATTTTTTCCTCTAAGGAAAGAATAAACCAAATATGGAAGAATATTATATTTTCCTTTCTGGAAAAGTAAAAATATTTATGGTAATGTTTTGTCTTTTTTCTTTTAGAAAAATACAAACTTCAAATAAGATAAGAAAATCAGGGTAAAACCCTAACAATAAACTCTAGGATCATAAGCAATATATAGCCAATATTGCCTATATTGCTTTGCCAAAACAGATTATGGCTAATTGTAGCCATCCCAAGCCTTTTAGGTGATAGTAATATTTAGAAAAAACCACGTAATGGGTTATTTTATAAGCGCTTATGAGAAATTTAATTCATGAATGTCATTTTCATGTTAGTAAATAGATTCAAATTATGAATCGGGAAATTGCCAGCATCATGTTTGTGGTATTAAACATAAGATTATAAAATGTTGAGATTTACGAATATTAGTTCTATAAAATACTTTAAAAAGAAGATTATTATTATTATTGTTATTAGTATTAGTATTATTATAATTATTATTATTAAAAGTGTTTGTAATAAAATTTAAATTTTAGATCTTTATCTTTTAAAACTAACTAACTTGTAAATCTAAATATTTAAATAATTCTATAAAAGACTTTAAATAGAATTTATAAATATTATTATTATTAAATATAATATATATATATATATATATATATATATATATATATATAAATGGCATTTTAAAACTAGTAATCATTAAAAGTAAATAAAATATATAATTATGCATAAGCAAATCTATTTAATACTTATTTTGTTTTTACATAGATTTTTTTAAATTAGATTTTTAATATTTTTAGATTGAATTTTTTAGTATATGATATTTAGAAAATAATAATGATTTTAAAGAAAATAATGAATTTAACATGTGTTAATAATTTAAAATATTAAATATGTTTTTCTAGTATGTTTTCATTAAAAAAAAACTAATTATCCTATTTTAATGAGTTACCTATAGGGTTCACGGTTTGGATAAAAACCGATCCAAACCAAAAAACCAAACCAAACCGATAAAATAAAACCGATTTTATTTGGATTTGGTTTTGTTTGATTTTAGATTTTTGAAAACCGATAGTATTTGGTTTGGTTATGGTTTTATTAAAAAAATGAAGAAATAACCGAACCGAACCGATGAATTATATACATAAATTTTATTAATATACATACTTAATATATTGTTTTTATAAACAATTTTAAAGATCTTATACATATTTTCATTAAAATTTCTTTATAATTTACTTATTGAAAGCAAAAATGCCCAAAATGAAACATTTATCTTATTGATTTCATGTATATGAGTATCTATGACAATTCTTTGTGAAACTGAAAATGTTATTGTCTCTTCCTTCTAGGCCAATATAGTGAATTTTAAAGCTTTATTGATAGTAAATTTAGTGATTGAAAGTTCAGTAATTTAAGTCATTATAACTATTTTTTGTTTTGAATGAATTGTTGTCACTTTTTTCACATTTTAAATGAATTGTTTCTTTTATTTTTGTGTATGGTTAATAACCAAATAACCGAACCGAACCAAACCAAACCAAATCGAAACCGATAATCACCAAACTGATAAATGTATATTATACTTGGTTTGGTTTGGTTTTGATAATTTTAAAACTGATTAAGTTGGTTTGGTTTGGTTTTGATAATTTTAAAACCGATTAAGTTGGTTTGGTTTTGGTTTTGACCAATAACCGATCCAAACCAACTCGTGAACACCCCTAGTTACCTATATAGTAGGAATCACTATTTCCTTTCCCTAACTCAAAATTATAGCTATCAAAAAGGGCTGGTCCAGCCCCACCCGGCCCAAGCCTCGCGGGCCAAGGAATTTGAAGGGCTAGGGCGGGCCGGCCCTTCATTTTGAAGGGCCTGAAAATGCTCAACCCAACCCAACCCTAGAAGGGTCGCTGATGCGGGCTAGCCCTTTTTTTCATTTATTTTCTTTTCAAACTTATAATTCTATAACATCAAAAAATGAGAAGATTTTCAAATCAATATGGCAAACAATAGTGTTATTTCAATAATACTAGCAAAAAATCTGGTGTAATTAGTATGTATCTCATATACCAGATATGTGAACGAGATAAGAGAGTGACAAGCAAGATGGGAGGGAGGCGAGGGAGCAAGATTTGTCTATGTATCCTCGATTCATGCCAATCAACTTGGAAAGAGTGTATCTAGAACAAATTAACATAATTTTGAGTCCATATATTCCAATATACATGTATCTGGACATACCAAAATCTGGTAAGATTCATAATGTTATAACACAGCGTGTATTTAAGTAATTAGATTATATACTAGTGAGATTATTATAAGTTACACTTAAATAAAAAGTTTTGGCCAATGGGCCGACCCCGATCAAGCCTCAAGGGCCAAGGGCTTATATGGGCCGGGCTTATATGTCCTAGTTTTAAATGGGCTTGAAAAATCTTATCCCAACCCTACCCCAATAACAAGTTGGGTTGCTCCCACAAATTTTAATAATTAACTATCATCACGTGTTTTTTTTTTAATACAATTTTGTAATATTTTTTTTAAATACTTTTTTTTTGTGACGCTGATACTTAGGCGCGCTATCACCCCTCATATATATATATATATATATAACAAAGTGATACTGAAAAGCATAACAATTTCCCCAAAATTTTCCCCTTCTTTTGAAAATAAGAAAATAATAATCACATATGATTTAGTTCTCGCTATTCCATGTGTGATTCGACCCCAACCTTAGTTGGTTTCTATATATGATAACGACCACGTTATATTTCTTTTAAAAAGGTATAATTTAGGCGTATCAAATAGGTATCATATAACGTAATATCCAATAGAACCAGTGAGGTATTTTAGAATATTTAAAATACTGGAAATTCAAATGTTGGTGGATCAATGGTCAACTTGTTACGACATCAATTCTTTTTTTCTTGCTTCTTTCCATAATAAATCAATTCTAGAGAATCATTATTGCAAAATGAAGAGGTGAATGTCTTTCAAATATAATACAAATAACTTGTTATTATGTCATTATGTTTCAAATGAATATTATAACTTGACAGAGCTTACCGTTTTTGTAGAAGGCAAGATCACTCATTCATATTAATTTGATCACATGTTGAGGCGCAAAAGTACACCAAGACGACCAACTACATATATAAGACCGAATCCCCGGACCTGGTTTCATCGGTACAAGATCTACTAAGTACAAGAAGACTATGACTAATCAAAATACAAAATACAAGTCAATACAAAAGAGGAAAATCAACAAATATATGAATGCTAGGATCTCACCATGATCTAAGTCTATGACAGACACGAAAGATCCAATGCTCACTGAGGGTGGCTTGTACTGGGAGATGCATCAGAAAAAGATGCAGAAGTATAGTATGAGTACCAAAACAAATAACAGAGGACAGGAAGCAACAATCATAACTCAATGAATAAGAGACACAAAAATACAAGTCAGACACAAACACACTCAACAAGTCAAATAAAACGCGATAATGTGATGCAAATGATGAATGTAGGAAAATTAGAAGCTCGGAAGAAACCTTGAGCTGCTCAGAATGATACCTCACACTCATCCACAAGGAAAGTAATTTGAATCTATGTCAACTGGGCGCCCGGAATGATACCTCGGACTTAGCAACAATGTTGCATTAGATAGTAGAATGTAGCTCGAAACTGAGTCAGCGGGCTGCCCGAAATGATATCTTGGACTTATCAGCAAAAAAGTATCCCCAAATAGATGAGCATTCATACAAACATGTATTTTTTCATTTTAAGTCATAATAGCCTCAAGAATACCAAATTATCCAAATAAAAATAATTTTCTTTTAAAATGAACGGCGACCCATTCTATTAGGCTCAACAACGTCATTTTAAGTAAAAACCATTACTCTAAAACCCATTATATCATTTCTAAGACTTTTCAAGGATAAGAGAACAAATGCAAGTGTCATGCCTAACATCACAATAAACTCAAACATCCTGTCAGAACGCAACACACCAATCAGACATTTGGGTAATTCTCGACATAGCGTAGACGTACTAACCTGGAACTCCAGCTATTCCAGTTCACAACCTCAAGTACAACAATTAATAACAATAGAATTTAAAATCTCAAAGTACGATGGAAGCAAACAAACAACCCATGCAAAGAAAACAAACCACAATCTAAGTTTCACGCCACCTAGAAGCCATTTCTAAGGAATCTACACGACACCAATATTAAGGATCACCCTAAACTATGGTTTTCTGGCTAAAATCTACACTAAGCAACCCAAAGATAGGTCATAAATGGACAAAGGATCAAGTAAGCTAAGCCTACAAATAGTCCTCTAATTCAACATAGCATTCGATACTACTCAATACATAATCAAATTAGCTGAGCCAAGTCTAAAGAAGGTAAAACCATAACCTACTTCAAGATAGAAACCAAACCCGAACTTCTACTTTAGAGATTTTCCCTTCTGAAGAACCTTCGAATGACACCACACTATCAACAACACGGAAGGAACGCCAAAACAAGGAAATAATACCCATATCAATATAGGAAAAAGAAAATGGAAAAACAACCCAAAAACAACAAACGTGGGGTCCACATAGAATAACAAATTGACTCCATCAGGAGGACCCAAAAGACTCAAGGAGCTTGTGCCCTTAAAATGGCCACAACTCGAGCAATAATCAAGACAAATCAGTCCCACCATCATTTGGCTCAAAAGGACAAAAAATGTAGAATTTAAGAGGAAATTGATGGAATTTACCAAGGTTGACGGAAGATTTATTGACCCCGGAACATGCCCACGTGTTTTCCCGACACACTCCCACAAGAATCACTAAAAACAACCAAGAATAGCTCTACAGATCACAAAAAGACCTAGTCTTTTAAAAGAAGTTGCATGCTGAAAAATGGACTGTTAAGTCTTATAATTGTTAGACATTTAACCCTTATGCGGAGCCTTGCCCACTAAAATGGAGTTCAGCAACACTGACTGTTTGCGAATGCGGCAAGAGGAGAAGGAACATGAAGGCCATAAGAGTTACTACTACCCACGTGAATGCGGATGTCTCACTAGCCAACACTTCTCGAATGCGAGGTTCACAACGCAAATGCAGAGGCCACACTCTCTTCGTGAATGTAGCTAAGAGCATGTGATCATGGAGAAGAGAATAGTGATGCACCAATAGCACTGGATCAGTAGTTCACCAAGTTGAAGAAATCTCCCGACGGGGGCTCGAGATTCGTTCAAACCCCGTGAACACAAATGAATTATTCTACCAAATCAAAAATGACATTCTAGACTCAATGGAATCGACATAACCACCAATGAAGGCCGTCTCATTTGAATGTCGATCCAAGTCAACACTTACAAGGAATTCACAAAACAAACCAATAAAAGCCACAAACTCATCCTGAACACCTCGGGATCTAAATCAAATATCGTTTTAGACCAAACTCGACATTTCAGAGCAAACCGCGCTAATAGAATTCTCATCGGAGTGTGTTTAGCAAGAATGTTAACAAAAGTTCAAATTTGGCCAAAATTTCAAAGTTAAAACTCCTAACGGCATAAATTCAAAATGAAAGCCTCAAAATACAAACCAACTATAATACTTGACCAAAATGGACCTTCCGGAGTTAATGGAACTTTCAAAATTCTCATACAACATCAGGTTCTCTAGCTGTTGACTAAAGTAAACTTTTTCACTTCAAAAGGGCAAAAACTTACTCAAATCTCTCTTGACCACCTTAAGAAACATGCTACCCAATCCAGCAACAAAATCCACAAAAAAGCTACAAGAAGGGGAAAATGGTCACAATATGCAAAAACACATAAATGACCTTGAGGGTCATTACAACATCCATTACTAACAGGACTTTCGTCCTTAGAAGTTAAGTGAAAAAAGTACCTAAAGGCTCAAAAAGGTTAGGATACCGAGTCCACATGTCAAGCTCGGCCTCCCAAGTAGCCTCCTCGACCAGATAATGCCTTCACTGAACTTTTAATGATGGAATATCTTTAGACCGCAACCTCCTAACCTACCTTGTCACGACCCAAGCCTAGGGCCTAGACGTGACCGGCGAATGGGGAACCCGAAGGAACCCCAAACAAGCCTCATAGCGTATCTTACACATCATTGGTCGCGGAAGCAATTAAAATGACCATAAGCGATAAGCATAATCAAGGGGGAAATCGGGACTAAGGGAGCAAGAAAAAAAAAAAAAAAAAAAGAAGAAATGATACATAAATACCATAGATGAATCAAGCTCAAACATAATACACAACTTGTCCAACACCACCTCTAAACATAGGTACTTTAGCGGGGCCAAGACAAACAACTGGGCTCACCCTCATAGTCAAAACATAACTAAAAGGAAAAGTCTTATACATAGCAAAAGATCATAAGCAACGTCCCCGGAATGGAGGACTCACCAATAACCTTGATAGAAAATCGTATTAGCCACGCGGAGGACGAGGGTCAAGCGGTGCTCCGGTCCCTACATGGTGACATCATGTAGGCATAGAGTATGCGTTAGTACGTTTGAATGTACTAAGTATATGGGATGCAATGCAATGCAACAAGGGATGGACATCATAGGTAAAATGCATAATCGTACCCGATAGATAGCATATTAATGAGATGATATGTATAATGATGCTTATATAAAAATCATATTTAGTAGGGCATAGTATATGTGTAGTGAGTGACCATCAATATAGTATTTCCAAGGCCTACCACCCCCTTGGAGAGGCGAAAGAGGTACAAACCCCTCAATGTGGTTACCCGGGCCTACCACCCCCCGAGCTAGGGACCAAGGTACAAACCCCTCGATATGGTTATACGGGCCTACTACCCCCTGTACTAGGCAACCAAGGTACAAACCCCTCGATACGGTTATACGGGCCTACTACCCCCCGTACTAGGCAACCAAGGTACCAACCCCTTGATACGATTACCCGGGCCTACAACCCCCCGAGCTAGGTTTGATCGACTCACACACTATATAGAGAAAATCATATACATGTATCCATTTCATCATCATTTCAATACTTATATAATCATCCGACTCATAGGACGTACATTGGACCTTCCATTTCATAAGAATTCTATAAATGGCATTTTATCAAACATATGGTGGGCTACTTGTTCATGTAAATAAAATCATGTATTTCAAGAGTACTAAGTCCAACCAATTTCAAAATCCATATAAAACAGCCCACCAACAACATACATATATATATACATATATAACAACCTTCATAATTTGATCATGGAGGCATGAAAACCATAAACATCATATAATCATTCCTTTTCATGATAATATACAAAAATAGACCATAATAGGATGTGTAGTAATAATTCCATAATTCAAGAGTTCATAAATGATCATAAGGACCCATAAACTTGAAGTAAAATAGAGGATAAATGGTTGGACTTGTGGAAAGGAAGGTTTCCACAATCAACCCACATACCTCAACTTTGGAGAATTCTTGATGAAGATTGGAATGGAGAATTGCTTGAGATTGAATCTTGAATCCGGAATTAAAGCTTGGGATCCTTGAATTTGGTTGATGATCTTGGTGGAATTTTTGGAGAGGGTTTAGAGAGAGTTTTTGGATGTTTTGAAGTTAAATGACTAAGTATGGATATGTCCCCTTTTTATAAAAACGTCCCAACACTTAGAAAAAAATTGAGGCGGGTGAACAGTGTTTTCGGCTACTGGAATTTGCATTTTCTGCCGGACAGGTTTTACGAAAATGGTCATAACTCCTTCATCCTAACTCGGAATGAGGTGAAACAAATTGCGTTGGAAAGCTAACTCACAGAGCTTTAATTTTGATAGTTTGAGCTCCTTCCAGTTCCTTGTGTGCTGAGAGATATTCCCCTTTAAAGTTGACCCTCAAAATCGCAATTTTTGCGATTTTCGAATTTTGATACGGTTGTTCTAAAATTCGGGTTAGACTCATTTCCCACTCAATTTGACCCCCTGAATAAGAATATGAAGTCGAATTTCCGAAATGATGCACGGATTTTGAGATATATGGAAATTACAATTTTAGGTGTTTTCGAAGCACATTTTCGGGCATTTTTGGGGTCGTTTCATTTCTAGAATAGCGACATGCTTCTCCTTAAATACCAATAACTGATAAAGCTGACTCAATCCCACTGGAGCACGTGAGACTTATCTGGAACATACCATCTCAACATAGAGACATGAAACACGAGGTGAACACCCAAAAAAACTGGAGGTAAGGCTAACTTATAAGCCACCTCTCCTATCCGCCATAGAATTTCAAAAGGACGATGAACCTAGGTTAAGATTTCCCCTCCTCTCTAATCTCATTAAGAACTTCTTGGGCGACACTCACAAAAACTTATAGTCACCAACCATGAACTATGAAGGTCGCAACCACTGATCTGCATAGCTTTTCTGCCTACTTTGGGCATTTAGAAGTTGATCTTGGATTGCACAGATAGTATCTATCAAATCACACAACAAGTCGGTGCCTCATGGCCTACCCTCAAAATCATCAAACAAACCCACTGGGGATCAACACCGCGTACCATATAATGCCTCAAATGGAGCCATATGGATACTCAAATGATAGTTATTATTATATGGAAACTCTTCTCATGCCAAAATATGGTCTCGATGAGCTTTAAATTTAATAACACTGGCCATAAGAATGTCCACAAATCCTCAATAGTCCTCACCTCTCAGACTAGTCATCAGTCTGAGGATGAAAATTTGTACTGAGCTTAACTCGGGTACCCAACTCTCTCAATATACCTCTAGAAAATGTGAAGTGAACTAAGTACCATCATCTGAAATGATAAACACCAGCACTCAATGCAAGCTGACAGACTCTCGAATGTAAATATGAGCCAACCTTTATAAACTAAAGGTAGTTTGAATCGGCACGAACTAAGAAGACTTGGTCAATTGATCAACAATGACTGAAATACCATTACATATCCGAAGAGTATGTGGCAAGACTACCACAAAGTCTATAACTATGCGTTCTCACTTCGAATCTAGAATGGGTAGACACTGAGTCAAACCACATGGCCTTTAGTGCTCATACCTCACATGTTGATAGTTCAATCACCTATCCACAAACGTCGCAATGCCTCTCTTAATCCCACACCATCACTAGTGTTGCCTCAGATCAAGATACATATTCACAACACCGAAAGGAATATTATAACAAGAACAATGGAACTCTTTTTGAATTAGCCTAACTAAGTCTTGAATCCTAGAAACACACATGGGACCCTCAATCCTCAAATCACTCTTAGGGTCTAAGGTCAGTTTTCTATCCTTATTGCTAATCACCCTATCTCGAATCACCCTCAGCCTCGGATCCTCAAACTGTTGTTCCCAAATCTGCTCGATAAAAAAAGATATAGCCTCTACTCAAGAAAACACTCTCCTTGGCTCAAAAGTATCAAGTCTAATCATACAATTGGCTAAGGACTTAATGTCTAAAGCCAAAGGTCACTCCTCCATTGCAAAGAAACCCAAACTTCCCAAAATTACTGATAATGCTCAAACTACTATTCAAAACCAATTAAAAGAGTAAGTGGGCATCATCAATAAAAGTACCCAATAAAAAGTCGAGGTCAAATCCCACGGAGAATGATATACCGCAAAGAAAAATTTGGAATATAAAGTCATTCATTTATAGTAGTAAGATCAAGTGGGTGGATGATTCCACCAAATTTAAGAAAAAGGTTTGGTTATCAGTAGTAACAATTAAACTAGAAATTTAAAAAATCAAATAAGTAACAAGTAATCTAGGGTGCGGGGATTGGAAATCGATATCACATAGGGGTAATTGTGTAGCTCTACAGTGATGAACATTCATAGATATGCTAGGTCATCATCAATGAAACTAATCTTCTTTCGATTTCATAACATCAGTTCATAGAATCTTCTATCGATCTCATCTATGTGCAATAATCAACAACCCAATACCTTACTATATTTCCTCTTTTGATGCAGAAATAGGGCAAATAGATCCCACCCATAACATCTATTTTGAAGCAAGTTACAGAGATCAAACCTAAATTGCTAGCATCGAACTAATTACTAACTATAATCAATCTCTTCCGAGAATTAATAAAAGATTGGAAGTAGGAATTAAGTTTCAAACTTAACCCATAAGTTAACCACATGATAATTATCCCAAATCCATGTATGAACAACAATAAAATAGAGCATAACACAATACCCACTACATTAAATCAACACTCAACCCCATAAATGCACTCCTAAATCTTGGGGTTTATCCACCCATCACAAAGTGTAAATAAAATATACCTTGCATGAAAGAAGCCATAGGTATTATGAAATTAAGCAATTACAAGCAAACCCACTATGTTATCAACTTCAATTTATCAATTTCAAGAGCAAAAGTTGAAAAACCCCAAAAACTAAAAGTACTTTTCACAAAGTAAAAGTGTCTCTCTCTAAACTATTCAGAACTTTCTCACAATTTTCCTGACCTTCAGAACCTTCTTTTTCTCTCTCCTTTGAGATATTTATAGTTTCCCAAATTTTAGCCCAAAACTCACTACTTGACCCATTGGGCAACGTAAGTCTGGCTCACCGATCTTATTAGGTGAATCGCCAACTGCTCCTTAACTTTCCTTTCTCTTGTTTAGGCTTCAGGTGTTTGAACCTTAGTTGGCAAGCTTGTTCGAGTCTGCCTTTTACATTAGGCGTATCACCGAGTACCACCTTTGTTCACCTTTTAAGCCTTTATTTTTTCTTCAAGTACTGTCACCTTTGGCGATGCTTACCTTGCTCGCCCTTTGCATTCGGCAAATCATGGTTCCTCTTTTAGTCCACCGAACTGTCTCATTTAATTCAATTGTTGTGCACTGTTAGCTTGGGCGAGGTCATACCCATTGGACAATCCTCCCTTCAAGTTAGGTGACCAACACTATGGAGTTTACACTTCTCTTTATGTTTTTGGCCATTTTTTCAAATATTTATCCATTCCTTGTCCTTTAGCATTCATAGCTGTAAATCATCAAAATATCATTAGAATAGGACATCATTAGGCATTGAGGACAATAATTGTTTAACTAAATAGGCCTCAAATGAGTGCAAATCTACCACTCATTAACACCCCCAACTTAAACTTTTGCTTGTCCTCAAGTATATCAAGAACACAAATAGTTCAACAAGGGTGACTACAACAATTCTCAATGAGAGCTAACATGCAAGTGCCATTACAAGACTACTCTGAACAAAATGCTACACTCAATTATGATAAAAAAAAAAGCTTCAATTAATGACTAGCCGGTATCAAATCAAGCTCAAGCTCACTATAGCTTCTTTTCTAATGCAAGACCATGTTTCAACAAATGCATTCAAGTGCCGTCACATGAAGAATGATTTCATGCTCTCACAAAGAAAATCAATAAAGAAGTAAGGAATCATTACAACTCTCACTCTCCCAAAAAAGAAACACATGGAAGCTTCATCCCATAGGTTTGTCCATATTTTCCAATCATCACACACGCTTTTCATGCAAGATCTGAAGGGTATTTTAGGCTTTTAATGCGGCAGAGGTTTAAGGTATGGTCAATTTGACTCAGTGACTTCACCTTTTCAAAGCATTGATGAAATCACCATCATCTCTTCTCAACTTCTTTTCATTTATTTTCATTTGAGAACTCAAACTTTAATTTGTCAATAACTTTATGTTGAATCCTCTTTTTATTTCATCAAACTCTCCTTTTCATTTCAATTTTTCAAATGTTGTTCATCACACAATTTTTTTAATTTTTTTATACGGATGGGTTCCTTCTTTTTGTAACAAACATCAAAGTTGAGTCTCATTTCATTTTCCATTGCCTTTTACTTGGCTTTCATTCCTCTTTCCTTTCCACACCCCCAACTTAGGCTTCTGGCCTATGTTTGCTATTAAAACATACCAATGCTTTAAAAAGGATCTTTGGTGAGAAGTTAGGGACAATATGGCTCAGGTGGTTTCAATATAGTTGTCAATAAATGATTTAAGCTCAAATGGTGCCAAAATGGATGCACACCCTCACAAGGTAGTCACACAAGGGTATGGAAATTTGGACTCACTCTCAAAATTTCTACCCAAGATTATTCCTCCCACTTACCAAGGCTAGACAACTAGACTAACAAGGAAAATTCTAGGATTCCACAAACATGCTTTCAAGTAAAACATCACCACACATGGCACTTCAAATACAATCATTTATCACAACCCAAAAAGATCAAAAGCTTACCTTCTATGTTAAAAGTATCACTCAAAAGAGCAACCACATCGATTTCTTTCTTGCAACACAAACACTATACAACATGCTCATCATGAGTATTATTCAATATATTGATATTAAGCACAATTGATCCTCGAATCATTATCAATTCATGATTTCCTAAAATCATGGGGTGATTGAAAATTTTAGAGAAAACACAAGATACCAAGTGAGATAAACCAATCGAAACACTATAATAAAAACAAAAACAAAATACTACATCATCCAAAAACTGAAAATAAGAAATTACAAAGTAAAGGGGAATATTGGCACCAATTCCCTCACCCCAATAAAAAGTAAAGTGTAGTGTCCTCAATGAAAAAGTAAAAAGAGTATGGGAGGAAAATTGAAAAGATCCCCCTGACAGCCTATGCCTGTGGAGTGGTTTCATTAGGAGTCTCTGAGGAGTGGCATCATCTGGGCATTAATGCCCGGCAATAAGACCACACAAGGCAGCAGTGTAGCCTCATCTCAGGCATTATTTCCCTGCATAGAAATAGGAGGAATGGTGGAATCTAAAGAGACTCCACTGATGCCAATGGAGAAGGTATCCTCAAGGGATCTCTCCAAAAGTCGCACTAATCATCGTCTTCTTAACATCCTGCAACTCAGTCAGTGTCAATGCAACTATCTACTCAACCTCCTCTCTCCTCAACTCATTCTCGTTTATCTCCTCAGCCAAATCATCATCGACCATGTCATCCTCTCTCGTATTATTCTCAACTCCAATATCAGCTATATCAAAAAGACGCTCACTATTAGGCATAGTAGAGGGTATAGACATCGACACATCATGTAAGGGAACCTCGCCCCAAAGCATAGAAATATCAGTAGACCTCAACTGGTCTACATCGGCCCTCAAGGTGCCAATCTCACCCCTCATAGTAGCTATCACCTCCGATCTACCCTTGGCCTTTGCCCGAACCTCTAGTGTAGCAGTGAGGTTATCCAACCTCACACCATATGATTCAATAAACGGCTCACACTGGGTCAACCTATCTCTCAAAAGAGCTACATCCCTCTCAATAGATCTCTCTAACAATTTATGCAAATCAGCCTCAACCCTCGCCACCCTCACATCCGTAGATCGGGCATAGTTTCTAATTTGACACATCATGGCCTAGGCTACAGAGGGATGAGAAATAGGAATAGGGCAGGTGTAGTAGAAATAGTCGATGTGGAAGTGGAAGTGGAGGGAGCTGAAGGAGACAGAGGTATACATGACGGCTCCATAGAAGGAGTTGATGTAGGGCATTATACCATTTTGCCTCGAACCTTAACTTATTCCAAGTGCTTCCACACCACGTCCTTCCTTTCCTTTGGAAGTGCCTTAGTGCAAGTTGCATAAAACTTCCATACCCATGTAGGAACATATGGTGGTCGAGGTTTTGTGAACCTCTTGAACTAGTGGAACTTGATCATGTTCCAAATGGCCTAATATCACTGACCACCCCATCAGTTGAGAGTTTTCGTTCTTCAAAAATCGTTCATTCTTTTGCAGCTTTGATCCTATTGAGGGCTCTTGGAGGTATTATAGGGAGAACTCCAGACATGAGTTCCTAATCTTGCAAAGGTTGTACCAATTTGGACCTGATATCCATCGTTTTCCTGACAACCCCTAGCTAGGTTTCTCATTCTCAAGTGTCGAAGAGCCTAATCTTGCAAACTATCTCATTTTGCTTTTTCTGTTGAGGAGGAGGAAAGTCTCTATCAGATTCATTATCCAAAGTCACAACCTGTTTACTCTTAGTTCTAGCCATTATCTGCAAAACACAACTATTCAAACATAGAATCAGTGAAGGTTAGTTGAAATAAAAATCAAAAGAAAGCACAGTTCAAAAATATTTTGAGGCTCGCCTAATGGAAGTCGATTCGCCTAATAGGTTAGGTGAGCTCACATTAGCTCACCGAATTAGATAGTGCAAAATATAAAAGAACTCAGGCATGATGGGGGAATTCAATTCTAACTCGGCAATTTGCTGAGTTTATTTTGGTTGGCTTAGAAAAGTCCGCCAAAATTGATAGTGAAAAATGAAAACAATAAGACATAAAGGGTGATGCCCACTACTACTTGGCGATACGCTGAGTGGGTTTCAGAGGACTAAGACAAGTCTGCTGAATGGGATAGTACCCCATGTCACATATACACTAAAAAAGGTGAGCTAGGGCTTACTCGGCGATTTGCCTAACCGCCTGGGTGAGCTAAGACAAGCCTACCGAACTGGTAGTGTTCAGCCCAATGCCTATTTTCATAGATTAAACCTACATACTCAACAACATCTAGTTCCTCATCAACTTTAAATTAGACCCACATGCTTTTCTACCCATGGGTACTTAGATTTCCCCAAAATATTACAAAGTATTTCTCAAATTAATGATTTGCCCTTAAGAAAGTCATCACTCCATCTAGCATTGGGAGAAATCATGAAATTGGGTCTACACTGGTCTAATCAGACTTCACCAATATAGAATTCAATCAAGACCCAAAATTTTTCATCATTTAATTACAACAAATAACCATCACACTTAATTTAGCAATTTTAGACAAAGGCTCAAATATCTAACTCATGGGCACAATTCAATATCAATAATATAGCACTGTCCAACACAATTAACTAACCATAGCCATCAAATGGCCTAAAGCCTATACGTAAAACAACATTTTAAGTGCAAATTACAAGATAAGAGTCGAACACCAACCTCAAATAGCAGTATACACTAGCAAATGAAGGGAGTAAGGGTTTGGGCCGACTTATCACGCAATACAATGCACTCCAAGCACTCGAAAACCACACACAACGACAACCACACACTAAAATATGCTATTGAAAGTGAAGGGAAGAAAAAGACCCCAGAGCTAGCAAGGGTTTTCTTATTGAAAATGCAAAGACTCTTAGCCTTTTAATACCAGGAACATTTGGTAGTTACGACTAACGTTGCCGAGTGTGTTCGACAAATCACCGAATAGAGCTGAAGCTCACCGAAGAGGCCTAAATAAATACCAAACATGAAGGCTGACTCAGTGAACTCGATGTATTTCGTATAGTGTATGTCGGTGGATCGCCTTTTGGATATTAGATCGTCTAAGTTGAAAGTACACTTTTTAGCATTTCCAACTCAGAAGCAGGACAAGAATGAGTCTGAACAATGCCTTCAGCAGATCACCATTATGGTTATGACATCACCTATTGTTTCCTTCGCAACACTTTGACTTCCTTTCAACCTACACTCACAACACACACTATTGAAAGCAATAAAACAAAAGTAAAGACTTGGGTTGCCTCCCAAGAAGCACCTTGTTTAACATCGTGGCACAACATAGTTCCTAATTTCTCAACAATTGTCCTTGGGATTCGGTATGGTCTAACTAAGCAATGTTCCATTTTAACTTGGATTTAGATGGGTGGGTTTCTGGCACATTTGAGTCTCCAGTTTCTTGATAGACACCGAATGAGAGGTCACTGTTTGAGATAAGCTGGAGAAGTCATTTTTCAATTCTTTCAACACCTTATCGGATCCTTCAACCTTGTTGAAGATTCTTGAGAGCTTGTCCTTAGTTCAGTTCAGTTCACTTCTGGACCCGCTTGTTTTTTTGGATGTGGACGATCATGGGGAGGTACATACCTATCCTTTTCATGCTCCCTATCTCTCCAATTTCCATCTCGCCAATCATTCCAACCACCATCACATTATTTGTTCCAACCTTGGTTTCCACCTTGTCCTCTGTAGTTCGGGTGCCAACACACCATTTGGTTTCCCAAATATTAGACTTCCTCATTGTATAATTCCTCAAATTTGGCATCCTCTGGGAACTACCCACTACTAGTTCCAACCGCATTCACCGATTTCACTCCACCTCCTATAACATGCTTGGATAACAAATCAAGTCGAGTCATCATTTTGGCCATGTTCTTATCTTGCCCATGATCTTTATCAATTCGTTCCTCTTTTAGTCCGCCGACCTATCTCAATCAATTCAATTGTTGTGTAGTGACAACTTGGGTGAGGTCATACCCAATGGGCTATCCGCCTCAAGTTAGGCGATTAACATTATGGAGTTTACACTTCTTTTTATGTTTTTGGCCATTCTTTCAAACATTCATCCTTGCCTTATCCTTTAGCCTTCATAGTTGTAAATTATCAAAATATTATTAGGCATTTATGACACTAATTGTTGAACTAAATAGGCCTCAAATAAGTGTAAATCTACCACTCATCACTTATTGCCTTTTGGCTCAAGGCATTTGCTACCACATTAGGCTTGCCTGGGTGATAAAGATCCAAAATGTCATTGTCCTTCAGTAACTCCAACCACATGCACTGTCTCAGATTAAGGTCACTCTAGTTGAAATTGTACTGAAGACTACAATGATCGGTGAATACTCCGTAGTGAAATCTATACAAGTAATGCCTCCAAATATTCAATGCGAAGACTACCACCGCTAGCTCTAAGTCATAAGCAGGGTAGTTTTTTCGTGAAGCTTTAGTTACCTAGAATCATAACACACAACCCACGTCAACACCGAAAGCATCACATAAGACTGTAAACCCATGGCCCTCAACATGAAGAGTAAGAATCAGTGCTAAAGTAAACAAGGACTTGAGCTTCAGAAAGCTTGCCACACACTCATCAGACCACTAGAGAGAGATATTCATTTAAGTCAATCTATTCAAAGGTGTCGTAATCGAAGAAAATCCCTCCAAAAACCATTTGTATTAGACTACTAACCCAACAAAACTACGAACCTTGGTAGAAGAAGTAGTCCTAACCCAACCACGAGTTGCATCTACCCTCACCGGATCCACCATAATCATATCCCTTGACATCACCTTCCCCAAGAATGCTACAGACTCAAGACAAATCTTACTTTTAGTGAACTTGGCATATAACCGCTGATCTCGCAAGGTATAAAGTATAATCCTCAGATGCTGCTCATGTTTCTACCTAATCTCAGAGTATACAAAGATGTCATCAATAGACATTATCACGAAGGAGTCCAAATAGGGCCTGAACATACAATTCGACAACTCCTTGAACGCTACTGGGAATTAGTCAACCCAAAATACATGAATAAGAACACATAATGGTTGTACCGAGTCCTAAAGGTAGTCATAGTGATGTACGCCACCCGAATCCTCATCTGGTGGTAGCGTGACCTCACATCTATCTTAAAAACACTATTGCACTGTGAAGCTAGTCAAACAAATTATCAATCCATGGCATAGGATACTTGTTCTTGATGGTCACCTTGTTCATCTGCATGTAGTCAATGTACATACGCAAGGTACCATCCTTTTTCATCACGAACAAGATAGGAGCACCCTAAAAAGAAAAAATTGATCTAATGAATCCCTTGCCCAAGAGGTTCTAGAGCTGCTCCTTAAGCTCCCTCAACTAAGTTGGATCCATATGGTATGGCAGAATAGAAACTGGTTGCTTCCTCGACTCAACATCAACACCAAATTCAATATCGCGGTTAGGAGAAAGACTGGGCAGATCGGTAGGAAAGACATCAGCAAACTCCTTAAGGAACTGTCTCAAGAGGAGGAGCGTTGACACTAGTATCATATACATAAGAAAGATAAGATAGATACCCCTTCCCCACCAACCCTCGCACCGTCAAGAAAGAAGTCACACCTTTCGTCATATGAGTATCAACACCAGTCCATACAAGCAGAGGAATACCATGCATGCACAAAGTAACAATCTAAGAGAAGAAATCCAAGATGCCTAGAATCAAGTCAAAATCCACCATATTTAACACAATCAAGTCTACCAAACAATCATACCTAAATATGGTCATGACACAAGACATATACACTCGATCTACTAAGACTTACCTACTGGGTAGCTACATGCATAGGCACAGCCAACGGGTCACACAATAACTCCTAACATATATCATAACAAATACATACGAAAAATGTAGACCCAAATCAAATAATGCATAAGTAGGCTGATGAGTTACAAAGATTATACTTGTGATGAAAATATCTGAAGACTCTACCTCCGGTCTCCCTCATAAAGCATACATATGGTCATGTCTACCTCACCTCTTGACCTGATTGAGGACCACCTTGAGTGCCCTGTGGACAACCCCTACTACTCTGTGCATCACCTCTAGCTAACTGAACTGAAGCCTTGGGGGCCTAAACATGCTAACCCTGTCTCCCGCAATGAATTATTGTAGATAAATATCTATCAAAATGAACCGATATACCACACTCGTAATAGCCCTTACTAGAAGAAAACTTCTAAGACAACTCGTCCGAACCTGATTGGCCACCCCGGCCCAAATTCCCAGAATGTGAAACCCAAGAAGTCTAAACGAGAGACTGACCCAAATGACCACTAGCACTCGCAAAACTTCTATTTGTAAGTTGTAGAGCTTCTTGAACCAATCTACTCGGCTGAAACTATCGAGGGTAACCTCTGTTCAAGAACCCTCTACAATAGGACTGAGACCCACTAAAACCACCCTGATGGCGGGGCCTCTTATCAATGCCTCTATAGGCCACATGAAGGATCTCCTCAATGGAGCGTACATGATCAACTATCTAAAGGAATGAACAGCCCGACAATATTGTATGCTATGTAGTCCGCCAAAGCGGAAATGACAACCCTCTAACAAATTTGTGCACCCTCTCATGCTCTGTTGTCATAAACATAGCCTCATTCTTGGCTATATTATCATGCAAGCAATGTAATTAGGGAACTAACAAAGATTTGTAACATCTGAGATGGTATTAGGAGAAGTTACAGAAGGACACAAAACTATAATCCATATTCCATTATTTTACTGAAACTAAAATAAGCAGCTTTGCTTATCACAACAGGCAAAAATACTTTTTTTTTGTTTTAGTATTTGACCACAAAGTTAAAATGTAAAATATAATGAGCAATGAAGAACAAAAAGTAATCATGCCTCCTAATTAATAATATATATGTGATATTTTTATTTTAAAAATACTTCATAATTCGCAAGAAATACACACATAATGCACAAAACTTGCATAAGATTGATGTAAAATGCATAGAATGTGCCATGAGATGCACATGTAATTCATAAAACGTGCACAAGATGCGCGTGCGACGCATGTAGAAGCTAGTTTTATTGAATATGCTTAACATTTTTATTAAGATTTGGCTTTAAGCCACCAATTTCATTGAGCCGCCCCTGACTCCCTATTAATAGAGTTAACAATGTAAAGAAATCAAATCTTAATGGATGATTTTTACCATCATAATCTCCCCATCCAATTTTTTGTCGAGCCAAGTCATGTACAATGATCTTATCTTTAAGAATGAGATATGTGTATATACGTTAAATAGTTTGTACCACTTCATGGATACAAATGGGAAATCAATTATCACCTCCAAGATAAGTAAATGAAGAGCATTGTAGCATATGAAAGAGTGTTTTAGCATTGACTACATGATTTGTGCCAGATGAAGCTATATATAAATTAAAAAAATTAAGTAATCAAATCAAAGCTTTGTTTTGTTAGAGTTAAAAATGTCTAACAATTAAATTTTATGAAATATTACTTATAATCAGAATTTTCCCATCCAATTCTTTGTCGAGACAAATCATATACCACAGTCTTATCTTGAAGAGCAACATCTATGTAACAAGAGAAGGAAATGTAATTAGTGCCAACAAGATTCAATATTTACCCTAGATTTGCTACATTACCAATATGTAGGGCTAAATTATGACGCAAGCAACACAATTAGGGAACCTTTAAAGATATTAGGGAACCAACAAAGGTGTGTAATATCTCATCTGGTATTAGGAGAAGTTACTGAACCACAAAAAAATAATCCATATTGCATTATTATACTGAAACTAAGATGAACAATTTTGCTTATCACAACTGGCAAGAAGTACTTGCTTTTGTTCTAGCCTGTGATCATGAAGTTAATGTAGAATATAATTGAGCAATAAAGTATAAAAAGTAATCATTATTCATAAATTAACCTCCTAAAATTGTTAGGCTTAGATTTTTTTATAGAGAGAACGCGCCACATAGCAGCATCTTCTTGTTAAGAACATATAATAGAATAATTATCTTTGTAGAATATAAATATATCATATAAAAGTGACAGTTAATCGGTCTTCTCTCGAGGTACCCCTTCTATGACAAATTTGAACCTTCCATCTATTTTTGTGTTGTTAGGTTGAAGATTTTAAATTACAAAAGTAAGTTTAAACACTCATAAAAAAGCCCATATAACTGAAGTAGTCTGTTGTTCTTAAATCCATGGATACGCCACTATCAAATTAGTTAAGAGAAATTTGAGAAAGCATCTCTATTATGTTGTTTAACAAATGTTCTAATGAGACCGTTAGGTATATAATAACTTAAATCAAATATTGACCGATAAAATTATAAAACAATGAACCTTGAAGAAATTAGATAGCATGGATACATTCCTGATATAGTTGACTTGGCTCAAGGTGAAACATATCTGTAAATTAATATGTTAAAGTAATTTTTTGTTGCCCCCTTATAAACTTATTTTAGTTGAAAAAGTCATTTTCTAAATTATTATTTTTAATTCAAATTATTGATAAGGGGACAAAAAATCTCATTTCACCGGTATGATCACACTTAAACACATTATGTGTTGCTACAATAACAAGTACTACTATCCATTTCTGATCCTCTTATTATGGATTGCACGCACATGGGCAACCATAAGAGGAAAATCGATAACACCACTATTACTGGAAAATTCGAGCATGCCTAGCTCGATATCTAGCCTCAAGCTCATCCACCATAGTGATGTGATTTGTCATAAGCAGTCTTTCCAGACGCAACACACATGTAGTTGAAAGCAAAAATTCTAAATCATTGATTTCACACTTTGTTTTTTTTATGGCTAACAATACTTATGGCTTAGTTAAGATAGGATCAAAAAAGGCAAGCTAAGAACATCATAGCAATGATTTCGCTCTCCTCATGTTTCACCGAGCAAACATTTCAATATGTTCCTTAGTAAATTATTGCAGAACTATTTGAGTGATCGATCGATCCAGGCAAACTGCTCACCTAAAAAATACTCATCTTTTGTAGATGCATTGAATGCTTCATTAAACTTTTACACATATAAGAAAAAAAATAAAACAACTACATTTTATATATATCATCCACATATTCCAATAAAAAAATAAATCGGTCGCAAACATGCATGCATATTAATTAGATTAACCACACCAGAAGAAGCGTATAGCTGACAATAGGAGGCCAATAGCAATAACACAAATATCATCTACTTTTTTTTTAACTTTGGCATATCGAATGTTCGTAGATGATGTAATCAGAGACTATAATAGTATCATTCATTTATAAAAAAACAAATTGTGGGGTGTCCCAGGTGCATCTCGTGCGTATTCTAAGCATTTCACGTGCATCTTTGTCATTTTAGTAGTATTTTTTAATTAAAAATCATATATATATTGAATGAAATTTATCGGCAACCTAAGTCAAACTTTATCACAGAGTCTGAAACATATTCAATAAAACTAGTTTCAGCGTGCGTCGCACGTGCATCTCATGCGCATTATGTGCATTATACGTTCATCTTTTATCAATTCATAATTTTATTTTAAAAATCACATATATACGGAAAGTTTTTCTTTTTCTTTTTTTAAAATTTGCGTATTCAAAATTGATATCTTATTCGAAAGATTTTTTTTGTCAATTGTTACTATGGTTTTTTAAATGAATTTATAATTAAATAATTGAAGCGGCTCAATAAGATAATTAAACATATGTCTTATTTTTTTTCTTAGAAATAGTTTTAAATAAAAACTAGATTTCAACAAATTTCAATGAAAAAATCATCTAAATTGGTTAAGTGCTTCTAAGTAAAATATAAGTAGTTGAGTGACTTTCTAAGTGAAATACCAATAATTGAGTGGCATTTGAGTTATAAAGCAAAATTGAGTGACTTTTGGGTTATAAAACAAAGTTGAGTAACTTACTAAAGTGAACTATTCAAAGCAGTGACTTTCTAAGACCATCTGAGATATTATCTCATAATTTTGTCCACGAATTAATGATTTCAAATTAAGATTTGGTGGAGTTTTTGAAGAGAGAGTTGAAGGTGTAAAATAAAAGCGAAGAAAAATGAAGATTTCACCTTTCGACGCTTGGAATAAGGGAAGAGGTTTGTGTGTTTTACCTAAGTTTTCAATATTTGACCATTTTGGGGACTAAACTGACAGTGAAAAAACACATATAATCAAAACTATTATTTAAAAGATCCTAAGGACTGTGCTTCTCTCGTTCAACTACGTGGCGTAATGAGATTGGTGAAGATAATTTCTATTGTATTGCTCTAGTAGGATAAAAAAGGGCTTGTCTACTGAAATGGGTAAGTAAGATGAAATATATATTTTTGGCATAGAAACTAAGTAAAATGAACTAGAAGGAATTTTCTGCTTTAGTTTTATTTGTATATTTAGAAAATCAAGAGACAAGGAAGGACAAAAAAATCAACCAACATTTATAAGAGTTTTTTTCTTTTAAGGAAATATAAATAGATAAAAGTAGGTCAAAAAGAAAAACTGATTTGGGACTGCACTTATAAAGATGGCAAAAAAGAAAACTTATCCAGTTTAACAAACACAAAAAAAGAGGTCACTAAATGGAAACAAATATAAAATATTGAGTCTTTTAAAGATTGAGGCCATTGTCATTCCTCTCACCTTTTTATTTGGCAAATCATTTTCACTTCATTTTTTAAAAATCATAATTACTAGTGATAATCTCTTAAGTTGATGATAAACATTAGAAATTTGGAATCAAAGGGTCAAATTTGAAGCTAAAATTCCAAAAGAGATAACAAACTTAAGAATTCACCAAAAAGGAAAAAACATTCAATTCCAAACGGCAAACAAACTATTATGATAGCTCACCTAAATGCCTGTTTGGCCATATATTTTATGAACTTATCATGGGCAAACTCATGAATTGTAATTTTTAAACACACAAATTAAGCATTTCCAAAAATATATGAAATTACAATTCACCAATTTCTTTTAAGGGATTGACAATCATTCAATAGTTGGTTAATTTGTATGATTCCACCTTCAGACATTGACGTTTCTTCATTATAGAGAAAAAAATGTTAACAAATGAATCACTTAATACTTAAGAGTAAATATGACTTTGAGTTGCACTAAATACATCTGTGTTATCATAATCTTTAATTTATAAAAAAAGAACATATTATCCATTAAAAGAAACACAATAACTTTACTATAATTCTAACAACCTTTAGCCCCTTTTTTGTTTGCTTCGGCCACATCCATAATTAAGCACCTCCAATAAATATTCCATTAAATAAGTGATAACACTCAAACTACCCTCAAAATTTTTTGAAGAGTAAGTGGTCATCATCAATAAAAATACCAACTAATAGTTGGGGTCGAATCCCACAAAGAGTGATATAGTGCAAGGAATTCTATTAAGAAATGAAGAATGTGAATCAATTTATTTGCAGCAGTAAGAATAATTTGTGGATGATTTCACTAAATTTACAAAAAAATATTTTAGTAACAAAAGTCACAATTAAACTAAGATTTCAAAAATTCAAATAAGTAACTAGTAATCTAGGGGTGCGGGAATTGGAAATTGATGTCACATAGGGGTAATTGTGTTGCTCAATAGTGCTAAACATTCATGGATAGGCTGGGTCATCTTCAATAACACTAATCTTCTTTCGATTTCATAGCATCAGTTCATAGAATCTCCTTTCAGTCTCATCTATGTGCATAACTAAACAACCCTTGCCTTACAATACTCTCTCTTTCGAGCAGAATTAGGAATAATAGATCCGACCCATAATCTCTTTTTCAGGCAAACTACATACATCAAACTTAAATTGCATGTATCAAACTAATTACCCACTCCAATCAATCTCTTTCGAGCATGGAGATTAAAAGTAGGATTATGTTTGCAACCTCAACCCATAAGTTAACCCCATGCTCATAAGCCCAAATCCATGGATGAAAAACAACAAAACAGAGCATAACACAATACTCACTACATTAAATCAACATCCAACCCCATAATTGCACCCCCTAGACTTTGGGATTTTAGCCACCCAGCACAAAGTGTAAAGAAATTACATATATTATGAAGGCAGTCGTGGGTGATATGAAATTAAGCAGTTATAAGCAACAACCGCTTTTATTTCAACTTCATATTGTCAGTTTCAAAAGCAAAGTTGCAAACCCCAAAATTAAAGATGTTCTTCACAAGGTAAAATATTTTTCTCTCTAGAAAGGAAAATTCTCAACTAAAGACTAACTAAAATTCCCTTTCCAAAAACTCTCGTTTTTCTCTCATTTTAGCTATTTATAGTTTTCCAAAATTTGGCCCAACATTCAATGTGTGACCACTTTGACCACTAAAAATTCCCTTTCCAAAAACCCTTGTTTCTCTCGCCAAGCTAATTCAACAGATCACCATTTTCTTCTTATCTGACCTTTCTCTTGCTTTAGGCTTCAGGTTTTTGAACCTCAGTTGGCGAGTTCGTTTGAGTCTACCTTCCACATTCGGTGAATCTTCGAGTACCACCTTTGTTCTCCCTTTAAGAGTTCTCTTTTCCTCCAAATTTGTCACCTTCGGTGATGGTCAGCATGTTCGCCCTTTGCGTTCGGTGAGTCGTTTTTTCTCTTTAAGTTCGCCAACCTACCCCAATTAATTCAAGTGCTAAGCACTGTCACTTTGGGCGATGTCGTGCCAGTTGGGTGATCAGCCCTTCTTGTTCGGCGATTAGCAATGTGAAGTTTACACTTCTTTCTATGTTTTTGCCCTTTCTTCAAAATATTCATCTTTGCCTTGTCCCTTTGCCTTCATAACTGCAAATAATCAAAATATCATTAGAACATGACATAATTAGGCATTGAGGACACTAATTGTTGAACTAAACATGCCTCAAATGAGTGTAAATCTACTACACATCAACACCCCTAACTTAACTTTTGTGTGTCCTCAAGTAAATCAAGAACATAATTAGTTCAACAAGGGTATCTACAACAGTTCTCAATGAGAGCTAATATGCAAATGTCATTACAAGACTACTCTAAATAAAATGCGACACTCAATCATGAAAAAAATATTTCAAATCATGACTAGCCGGTATCAAACCAAGCACAAGATAACTATAGCTTCTTCTCCAATGCGAAACCATGTTTCAACAAATGTGTTCAAGTACCCTCACGTCAAGAACAATTCCATCTCTCATAGATCTAGTCAATAAAGAAGTTAGGTATCAATACAATTTCCACTCTCCAAAAGAGAAATACATCCAAGTTTCATCCCATAGGTTTTTTCATATCTCCCAATCATCACACAACCTAGTTTATGCAATATCTCAAGGGTCTTTGAGGCTTTTAAAGGGGATGAGGGTTATGGTATGGTTAATTTGCCTCAGTGACTTCACCTTTTCAAAGCACTGTTGCAATCATCTTCACCTCTTCTCAAGTACTTTCCATTCTTTTTCACTTGAGAACTCAAACTTTAAGTTGTTAATTATTTTATTGGAGACCCCTTTTATGTCACCAAACTTTCTTTTTCATTTCGAATTTCCAATGGTTGTTCATCACAATTTCTTTTTTTAAATAAGAAGGAGTTTCTTCTTTTGTAACATATTTCAAAGTTGAGTCTCACTTCATCTTTCTTTGCCTTCCACTTGACTTTCTTTCCTCCTTCATTTCCACACCCCAACTTAGGATTTTGGCCTTAGTTAACTATTCAAACAAACCAATGCTTCAAAAAATATTTATGGTGAAAACTTTTAGGGGAAATTTGGCTCAAGAGGTTTCAACACGGTCGTCAACAAATGGTTTAAACTAAAATGCTGGAAAAATGGTTGCACACCCTCACAACATAGTCACAGAAAGGGTATGAATACTTGGGTTCAATCTTAAAGTTTCTACCCAAGATAATTCCTTACAGTCACCAAAGCAAGATGATTGGACTAACAAGACAAATTCTAGGATTCAACTAGCATGCTTTTGCTGAATCTGAGATTTTCACTCATTTAGGGCTTGTTATTCATAGTATTAGTGTCCTCGATGCCTATGTTGTACTCTAAACTGATGTTTAAATGCTAATTTGCAGCTATGAAGGCAAAAGAGCAAGGAAAGGACATTACCGGGCAAGAAGGATTGCAAAAGATGAAAAAAAGCTGAAGATAGTGAAAGATGACAATCGCCAAAGTCACTTGACGAGTCGCCGAGTGGCACTTCAGCTCGTCAAATGTTACAGAGTGCCATCCCTGGGGAAAAGCCAACTTGGCGATGGAATTGGACCTTTGGTGAAACACCGAATGGATCGGTGACAAAGATTTTGATCACCTAAAGTTACAGGGTCTTAATGATGAAGAGTCAAGGAAAAATGGTGATGGAGGAGAACACTTGGCGCTTCGCCGACTTGGTCAGCGACGCTCGACTAACTCCCTGTTTTCAAAGTTGTTAATTGGCAAACCTTATCCCCCCCCCCATTTGACACTAGTTGTCAATCCCTTTGATTTACTTCAATGGTTTCGATAATTTCTATTCCTAAAATAAATTAGAACATGTCTTTTATTTCCTAATTGAATTCTCTACCGTATCACTCCCTGTGGGATCGACCCCATTTCTTCGTTGGGTTTATACTAGATTGTGATCGCCTACACTTAGAATTGGATGAAGTGTAGTCGAGCGTTATCAGCTTTCAAGTAAAAACCTTACCACACACGACACTTCAAACACAATTATTTAGTACAACCCGACAAGATCAAAAGTTTATGTGTGATGTTCATTGCAAGGCTCACATCAAAACGTAGCTATTTAACACAAGATTCAAATGATCATTCAAGATTGCAGCCACATCAGTTTCTTCTTGCAATACCAACACTAAACACAATGCTCATTGTGAGGACTATCCAAGACATCGATATTAAAGACAATAAATCCTCGAATGATTATCAATAAAAACTCAAGCATTTCAAAGACTTCCAAAACTCACGGGGGAGTGAAAATGGATAGAAAAAATGATCTAAACCATCATACCACTATAATAATACAAAAATAAGAAAATACTACAATTATCCAAAAGTAAAAGTGAAAGTAACAAAGTACAATCATAAGGGGAATATTTGCACAAGTGCCCTCACCCCGCCAAAATAAAAATAGTAGTGTCCTCAATGTGGAATAAAATAAAAAGAGTACGGGATGAGAGATAAAAGTCTCCTTGACAGGCTATGCCAGTGGAGTGCTCGCATCTAGAGTCTCAGTAGGAGTGGCATTAAGCCATAATAACCAAACCTTAACCTTCAGCCCCATTACAAGCTTAAAAGACCCTTCAGATCTTGCATGAACTAGGTGGTGTGATGATTGGAAGATATGGGCAAACCTATGGGATGAAACTTGCATGTATTTCTCTTATAGAGAGTGAGAGTTGTATTGATTCCTAACATTTTTATTGACTTTCTTTATGAGAGTGTGGAATTGTTCTTGATGTGAGGGCACTTGAATGCATTTGTTGAAATATGGTTTTGTATGAGAGAAGAAGTTATAGTGAGCTTGAGCTTGATTTGATACCAGCTAGTCATCATTTGAAGCTTTTTTTTTATCATGATTGAGTGTTGCATTTTATTAAGAGCAGTTTAGTAATGACACTTGCAAGTTATCTCTCATTAAGAACTATTGTAGATGCCCTTTTTGAACTAATTGTGTTCTTGATTTACTTGAGGACAAGCGAAAGTTTAAGTTGGGGGTATGGATGAGTGGTAAATTTACACTTATTTGAGGCCTATTTAGTTCAACAATTAGTGTCCTTAATGCCCAATTGTGTCCTATTCTAATGATATTTTGATGATTTGCCGTTATGAAGGCTAAGGGACAAGGCAAGCATGAATATTTGGAAGAAAGACAAAAAACATAGAAAGAAGTTTAAATTTCACATTGTTGATTGCCTAAAGAGAAGGGCGGATCACCTAATTGGCACGATCTCACCCAAAGTGACAGTGCTCAACACTTGAATTAATTAAGGTAGGTCGGCGAACTTAAAAAGGAAAGGCAACTCGCTGAATGCAAAGGGCGAACATGCTGACCATCGCCTTAGGTGACATGATTTGGAGGAAAAGTGAATGCTTAAAGGGAGAACAAAGGTGGTACTTGGTGATTCGTCGAATGTAAAAGGCAAACTCAAAAGAGTTCGCCGACTGAGGTTCAAACACCTAAAGCCTAAAGCAAGAGAAAGGCGTGCTAAGAAACAAACAACAATCCGCCGAATTATCTTGGCGAGCCCGATAACGTCGCCGAAGCGGTCACGTAGTGAAATTTGGGCCCAATTTTGGGAAATTATAAATAGCCAAAAGGAGAGAGCAAAAAGGGAGATTTTGGGAAGGGAATTTTTAGTTAGTCTTTAGCTAAGAGTTTTCCTTTCTAGAGAGAGAAATATTTTACCTTGTGAAGAACATCTTTAGTTTTGGGGATTTTTCAACTTTGCTCTTAAAATTGACAATTTGAAGTTGAATCAAAGTAGGTGTTGCTTATAATTGCTTGATTTTATAACACCCATGTGTGACTTTATGATATGTATAATTTCTTTACACTTTGTAATGGGTGGCTAAAATTCCAAAGTCTAGGGGTGCAACTATAGGGTTGAGTGTTGGTTTAATGTAGTGGGTATTGTGTTTCGCTCTGTTTTGTTGCTTTCCATCCATGGATTTTGGCTAATTAGGATGGGGTTAATTTAAGGTTAAGGTTCCGAACTTAATTATTCTGATCTCCTATTGATGCTCGAAAGAGATTAATTGGAGTGGTAATTAGTTTGATACATGTAATTTAGGTTTGATGTCTCTAGTTTGCTTGAAAGAGATTATGGGTCGAATCTATTTGTTCTAATTCTGCTCTAAAGAGAGAATAATGTAACATAATGGGTTATTTAGTTATGCACATAGATGAGACCGAAAGAATATTCTATGAACTGATACTATGAGATTGAAAGAAGATTAGTGTCATTGAGATGGCCCAACCTATCCATGAATATTTAGCACTATTGGCAACATAATTACCCATATATAACATAGATTTCCGATCCCCACACTGTTAGATTTCTTGTTACTTACTTGAATTTCTGAAATATTAGTTTAATTACCAAACTCCTTTCCGTAAATTTGGTGGAATTATCCACTCATTGTTCTTTACTGCTACAAATGAATTGATTTACATTCTAAATTTTCTTCATAGAATTCCTTACATTACATCACTCCTTGTAGAATTTGACCCCGACTCTTAGTTGGGCATTTTTATTAACGTGATCGCTTACTCTTTGAACTTTTTTTAGGGTAATTTGAACATTATTAGTAATTCATACACTACGTACAAAGTCTCAACGAAAATAAATAAAAACAGTAAAAGTCTTTATGGTCTTTGCCCTTGAATATATGAGGACTCACCAATCTAAAGCAATGGAGTAACAATCTGATTTAGCCACGAGCGGAAGGGGATAAGTTAGACCCTATGCTATAAAACAATATAGGCACAAGTATGCATTAGTACATGGAATGTACTATGTATGGGGAAATGCATAAAAAGACATAAACATGTTCATATGAGGATTTAAACATGATATGCATGACCAAGCTAAAACATGAGTAAAAACCTTTAAAGAATTGTAAGTCATAAACAAGGTCAATGCATTCTTAAAACATAATTAAGCTTTTCATAAAACCTTTAAAGGTAACATAGTTCGTTTTGTGGGATTTTTACCACTAACTAACACTAAGATCATGCGAGCTATAACATTGAATTGTTGTAACTCTCACATCAAAAAGGGGATTCTACTTGCAAAGATAGTCTCTGTAACATTCATTCATATGCTATTTGTGGATCCACTAGCTAGGTCATTTGAGAAAATCATATAGGGGCACGTAGTTTGGGACAAAAAGATTGCTTCTAGAGACTCTGCCTCTACTAACGGGAGAACCTTCATCTCAAGGTCCTCTCGATGCTAAGTAAAATCCTAACAAGATTAGTCATAATCTTATTCATATTATCATACATGGAAAGGCACAATTTAACTACTAATCCAATCATAAGTCATCGTAGAGTACCTCCTAAAAATTATGATTCAAACATGTATGAGAAAAACTTTCACAACCATGATTTCATAATATGTGAGAAACCCTTTTACAATTCATTGATAGCATTTCATAAGAATCCTTAGTTCATATATATCAGTTTCATAAAACATGTATAACTTCCATAAATCCTACTTCATAAGCTTTCTTCATAAATTCACCATCATAATCAACTAAAAAGCATGGTTTTATAAGAAATCAATTGTAAATCATGTGGTTTAATCAATTCATGCATAAGAAGATTGAAACTAAATGATTTAATCAAAATCAAGTAAGACCCATGGAGATTTCATGAAACCTAATCAAATTAGGTTAAATTGAATTAGAAACTTGAAAATCATTTGGGACTCTTGGTGAAATCCCACATACCTTAGTAATCAAAGCCTAGTAAATAAAGAGAGAAGGGGAGACTTGGAGCTTGGAACATTATCTTTATTCCTTGAACTTGAGAGAAAACTGGAGATGATGAACTTGGATATGAATTGGGGATTTGAGAGAATGAAGGGGTTTGGGTAGTTTTTGTAGTTGAAAGGTAGTTATAGGTCTTAGAGTTATGGTCATTTGTAGTTGAAAGGTAGTTATAGGTCTTAGAGTTATGGTCAAAATGACATAGTATAGGTATTAAATGCATAGGAAAAAACTCAAATATCCTTAAGAAATAACTGTCGGAGTGACCTATGGGTTAGACCTATGGTTCGGAGGACTTTCTATGCATGTACTAGTCAACTGTAGAGTCACTTACTAGGGCCTAAAAATCCATTCAACTTCCACGAGACCTTCCTATGTTCCGTCAAACTTTCTACGGCTCATCGAGCCACCTCGTAAAACCCAAGTTTAAGCCCAAAATTTCACTAAGTCTGGAACAATTCTACGGATCCCATCTACGACCCGTAGTCCAAACAATGATTCATCCTGTTCACTCATAGGTCAATTTACCGAGACTTGAAAAATTCCAAAACTCAACTCAAGTCATACGATTACCTTTCTACGACCCGTAGAACTTTCTACAGTCCGTAGATAGGACTCGTAGATCACTAGTTTAGTGCCAAAACTGGACTTTTCCTTTTCTATTCAACTTTCCCATTTCTGAGGTGTTACAGAGAAACATCCAAAAAAATTCTCAAGTGTTGGTTTGCATACTTTACTTATTTACATCTGAATAACCCCTTCATCTATAGTAGATGAAGAATCAGACTTGTCACTTGAAATACCGCATTACCTACCTCCGCGGTAGGCAAATTGCTCGAGCCAAACTTAATTCCATGGGTGTTTCATCCGTAGAAGATCCATTTGTAAAATCACCAACACTTTCTTTTTCATCCTCATGGCTCATATTGCCCTGTTTTTAGCAAGCAACAACACAAAACAGAAAGTAACAAGAACACAAAATGACGCAAGTTTGAATCTAGAAATTAAAAAAAAAAACAATCATTAACCAATCCCAGGTAACGATGCCATTTTTTATAATCCCTCACATACATCTTATTTTCAAGGCATAGATGATCATATGCAAAACAATACCCAACGTTATAGGTCCGGCTCGTACACAAGGATTGGAAGATGGGAGGAGCACTTTCATTTGATTTCACTACTCGAAGAAAACTAGCTAATTGAATTATCAACACACATTGTTATACATATCAAATAGGGGGGAGGGGTTAGTAATAACTAAAGTTCACTGATATAAAGTAACAGAACAAAAATAAACACAAATATGATCTACCGAGTTTGGAAAGACTATAGGGGTGTGTGCATGGAAATTGGGGTTTAAACTCAAATAGGCAAAGACTAATCATAACCAAATCAATTGATATGTGGATAGCGTTTGGACAAGGCTACATTTGTTATTCTTCCAAACTCTTAAATGTATGTCCCTTGGATTCTCTCGAACTCCAAGATCCTTTCAGATAAAAAATCAAACATTACTTGAGTAGATAGACTATCCCTAGCTCATATCATTAAATGAGAAATTACTCGGATTATCTCATTCTTGGCTTAAACCCATAAAGTAAATTTCAACAAGACCTCACTATTGAGTCTTACCCAACTCTATTTTGCTTTCTCAAGCCAAAACAGTGATAAAGAGTTCAATCAATGTTTGCAAGCACTGATATTTAGGTTAAAACTTCAAGACAATAACAGATTTATGTAATACATTCAATTTTGAAACCAATTAATCAATACCCATTTAGGGTTTTACACTACCATCAAGAATACACACCCCTAGCTAAGGATTAAGTTGTTCATAAAAGAAGAAAAAGAGACAATACCCTAGTAGGAAATATCCATTTCGAGCTAATGTGATTAACAAAATTGAAATCCAAGCTTGGAATGATACAAATTTGAGGTTTCTTCCTCTACAAACTAAGGAGTTCTTCACTATTCTCTATGAACAATTTCTACCAAAAAGAGAACTTTCTCTACTATCCCTAATTGGAAAGAAGATAAAGGTACATAATTACACAAATCTCCATTTAATCCTGGAACCTTCCAAAAGAAGCATTAAATTCCATAATTATGATTTTTTCCCTTCAGCTTCCGTCTTGGACCGGTGGAACGCCGATCAAGGATTGTGTAGCACCAGTCGCTTCTATATGTTAGCCTTCAGTTCTCACAGGAGTATTTGCATTGGGATCGGCAAGACACTAACCAAGCATTATACCACACCAATTTCAGCGTTGGTACTGAGGTAACTTTACTCCTTTCAGGTTGTCATTTAACAAGTGTGGCACTTGTTGGTTCCTATGGGACGCTAGTTGTTTTGCCAGTTAGCTTCAGTGATTATCAACTTAAAATCCATCAAACTTTCTTTTTCCAAAGAATGTTTGCATACAAGAGAACTAGGGCCTAATATCCCCCCCCCCCAATTAGCATAAAACATGGTAGTAATTCATGAATTTGAGTCTAATGAGTCAGTAAAATACTAGCTCATTAATGTGGGACATGTTTCATGTAAATGTTAAGTCAACATTTGTAACTGCGAGTCTTGTTATATTGTTGACTTAGTTCATGTGTGTGTTGTCTCATTTGTACTATGTTTTACTTATGTGCTTACATTCATATCTTTGGAGTTGATCGATGATCCTACCAGTACATTGTAATTTTTGTACTGATACCACACTTTCTAACTTTTTGTTAAGTACATGACATATTTAGGCGGCTACTTAGCGACCTCAATTGTGATCCTAGCATCATGAGAAGCCAAGGGTGAGCTATTTCTCCAAGCTACTAATCTTAGGCATAGTTATATGCCAAAGTTGCCTATATTTGCCCATGGTGAGATTCAATTAATGAATAATCTTGAGTCTATTAGCTTGATTTTGTTAAACTTGCGATGATTATGCACTAAAACATATGATTTGTTATTTCAGGAACTCTTATGGGAATTGGAGTTGATGCGAAGGAAGAAGGAGCAAAGAAACTCAAAAATAGACTAAGGTTGGAATCCCCAGGGCCTGCGCTCTATCTGGCGCGAGGCGCCAAGGGCCAAATTACAATGGCCTTTGCCTGGTGCACTGATGGGTGTGGCACGCCAAGGCCAAAACTTTAGCGGCCTTGGCTTGGCGCGATGGTAGGCGCAGCGCCCTAGCCATGTTCTGACTTTTTCATAAAAAATATATTAAAATAGAATTCTTAGTTGAAGTAGAATTTGAATCTAGTTTTCCCAACTTCTATAAATAGACCTCTAGGGCTATTTTGTTGGGAGTTCGACATTATTTTGGTGTGCAAGAGCAAGTTCCATCGTTTGTAATAGGTTTCAATTTTCTAACTCTTTTTATTTTTGGAAATCTCATAAACAATTGTATTTTGCGGATTTTGAATATTATGAGTGGCTAAACGCCCTAGTTCTGGGGTTGTAGCTACGGATTGAATGTTGATTATTTAAGGTTATTAAATTAATTCTTGGTTGTAATTATAAGTTACTTCTATATTCTTGTTTTAGTATTTTATGCTTGCCACCATAAGATAAATCTATTGTCTATTCTTAAAATTGAGAGAGGAAAGAGTATATAGACCAGGAAAAATAGAAAGCTCGATCATCCATTGTGAGTTGATGTGTGTTCAGGAGTTACACCAAGACGAACAACTTTCTTGGTTACGAAACATGTTGAAATATAAATGCTCGCAAGTTTTGCCTGCTATCCCCGCCCAACGACATAGTTAGACAGTTAATTCGAATAGGCGACTAGAGGTCGAGAGACCTGACTCATACAATTAACTATATAAACTAGTAACTTGATAACCAAAAAATAGTTCATTGCCTAAGATCTGATACATGAAATCCATTGCATGTTGCAGCCCTAGAATTGTCTTTTACTTGCTTAAAACATCATCTTAAAGTCATTCGCAATTGGTTACTTTTAGTTATTGCATAAGTAGGAATAGTAGTTACTAATAATTACAATCTTCTTAAAAGGTTACTTTTGTTTAGTTGTAGAGTTAAGTATTAACTATAAATCGATCACAAGTCCCTTGGGAACGAAAACTCGTTTCTTAAAGAAACTATATTACTTGAGCGACCACGTACACTTGCGTGTCTATTGGGGAGCAACAAGTTTTTGGCGCCGCTGCCGGGGACTTAGAAATGGATTTATATTTGATTTTCTTAAGTCTTCAATTAGATTATTTAGGTTTTAATAACTTGATCTTAGCTCTTATATTGCAGGCACTTGACTCTCAAGTATGGCTCGAAAAGGAGAACTTGTCAAACCAGACAACAAATCCAAAAGAGCTTTACGCCGATGCAAAAAAATGGCTAACTTAGGACGTCAGCAAGAATTAGGTCTAGGAATCCCGAAAAACAATAAGGGTAACAACCAAGAAAATGTGAATAACCTAAACCAGAAAGTACCTGATGTACCTCCAATTATCCCTGCAAGATCAGTTTGTGACGTGGCAGTCCCACTCACAGCCAATGTAACGTCTAGTATAAGTAAACCACCATCCGGGGGTAGGTTTGAACTAAAACAGAACATGGTATAGCTCATCCACTCGATGGGACAATTTACCGGTCTCCCCCATGAGGATCCTTAAATCCACACTAGGAACTTTTTAGAGATTAGTGATACACATCCCAAATGGAGTCTCACCTGACTATGTGAGGCTGACGTTGTTCCCACACTTGTAGTTAGGAGCCGCCAGACAGTGGTTAGATTCAGAGCCACCCAACTCCATCACTACATGGGATTATCTAGCAAAAAAGTTCTTGAGTCGATTCTTTCCATCGGGAAAAACTGCCCGGCTGAGAAGTGATATATTAAGCTTTAACAGAACATGGGGAGGATATGTACCAAACATTGACCCAATTTAAACAAATATTGAATGCTTGCCCGCACCACTACCAAGATAATGAGGTACTTTCTCGCACGTTCTTTGAGGGTTTAGATTATAATGCACATGTACTTCTTAATAGTGCAACATGTGGACAAGGCTTAGCAAAAACCCATGAGGAGATATTGGACTTATTAGATAGACTCTCAAAAGGAAACCAAGTTTATGAGGGAGAAATACCTAGAACCACAACCCAAAGGGCTGCGGGAATCTTAGATGTAGATCAAGCTACCACCATAAATGCCAAACTAGATGCGATGAAACATAACATGGCCATGTATTTCAAACAAATGTCCCTAAACCAAGCACCAGTTAATATGGTACAACATGTAGCTAGTTGGTGTGGAGTATGTGGTAGTGGAGCTCATGAAACCGAACTATGTGAGGCAAACTCGGATTCCGTAAACTATGTGGGTAATGCGCAAAGAGGTGGAGGCCAACAAAACTATGGTAATACCTATAACTCTAGTTGGATGAACCATCCTAACTTCTCATGGGGTGGGAACCAAAATCAAAACCAACCGCAAGGGGCTAACCAATACAGTTCACAAGGGGCTGGGCAACAATACCAAAATCCTAACCAGGGCTTATATCCAAGTGCACCTAAAGGGGGAATGACCAATGAAGAGTTAATCCAAAAGCTCATGATAGAATTAGCTACAAACATAAATGCTAAGATAGATAAGAAGGATGAGAACATCAAAAACATCCAAATGTCCCAAATGAGTTTAGAGAAATAAGTTGCGCAAATAGCTAACTCCATGAACTTGCGTCCCTAAGGTGGACTGCCCGGTGACACTAAACCAAACCCTAAGGAATTGAATGCAGTAGGTATTAAAAGTGGGTTGAAACTAGAGGAACTAGCTCCAAAGAAGAGAGATATTGAGGTAGGTAATAAAGAAAAGAAAGTGGAAAAGGTGGTAAAGAACTCCAATGTTAAGACGCATGTTTCTCAAAAGAAACTACACCCTCCATTTCCACAAAGGTTCAAAAAGTAGAATGAAGACGAATGCTTCGGTAAGTTTCTCTCTCTCCTTAAACAGGTTCACATTAACCTGCCTTTAGTTGACATTTTGCAGGGTATTCCGAAGTATGCTAAGTACGTGAAGGAGATAGTGGCTAACAAGAGGAGGTTCACGGACTATGAAACTGTAGCACTTACTGAGGAGTGCAACTGTAAAATTCAAAATAGATTACCCAAGATGTTAAAAGATCCGGGTAGTTTTACTGTACAAATTACAATTGGGCAAAGTGTTCATTCCCGGGGGTTGTGTGATTTGGGTGCGAGCATTAATCTCATGCCTTTGTCATTATATAAAAAGCTTCGGTTAGGTAGTCCAAAACCGACCACTGTCATTCTCCAACTCGCTGATAGGGCCATTGCTAGGCCAGAGGGGGTAGTAGAGGATGTGTTAGTACAAGTAGGTTCCTTGATCTTTTCGATGGATTTTGTGGTCTTAGACTGTGAACCTGATTCTGAAGTTCCATTCATTCTGGGACGTCTATTCTTGGTTACATGGAGGGCATTGATTGATGTAGCAGCTGGGCAGTTAACTATGAGGGCACATGATAATGTTGAAGTGTTTGATATCTACCGCGCCTTGAAATTGCCTTCCATAAATGAAGAGTTGTCCGCCATTACGGTTGTAGATCACGCAGTAGAATCGCAACTCGTTACACCCGATGATACCTTAGAAAGAGTGTTAGTGGGGCATAATGTAGATGGAGATACTGAGGCTCAAGAGATAGAGACGTTTTTAAATCTAGCAGTTATGGAGATACATAAGCGTAGAGTAGAGCCATTAGATTGTGAGTTAGGGCCTCCACCAAAACCCTCAATCGAAGAAGATCCTAATTAGAATTGAAAACTTTGCCTGCTCACCTAAGGTATGTGTATTTGGGTACTAACAAAACTTTACCTGTAATAGTTTCTGCATAGTTGTCTGAAATACAGGTTGATGCGGCATTAAGGGTCCTAAAGCGGAGAAAGAGAGCTATTGGATAGCAAATGGATGATATTCATGGGATTAGTCCAGTGTTATGTATGCACAAAATCTATATGGAAGAGTATCACAAACCGAGTGCACAACATCAACGTAGACTAAATCCTTTGATGAAAGAAGTGGTGACAAAGGAAGTAATAAAGTGGCTAGATGCTGGAATTGTGTATCCGATTTCTGATGGTAAGTGGGTAAGTCATGTACAGTATGTCCCTAAGAAGGGAGGTATGACAGTGGTAAGGAACGAGAAAAATGAGTTGATCCTCACTAGAACAGTAACTAGATGGATTTGCACGGACTACCAAAAACTAAATTATGCCACCCGAAAAGATCACTACATGGTTCCTTTCATTGATCAGATGCTTGACCGACTAATAGGGCAAGAGTACTATTGTTTCTTAGATGGGTATTCCGGATATAACAAGATTTTAATTGCACCCGAGGATCAGGAAAAAGACCACGTTTATTTGTCCTTATGGTACCTACGCTTTCAAACACATGACATTCAGACTTTGCAATGCGCCGGTGACTTTTAAAAGGTTCATGATGGCCATTTTTCATGATATGGTGGAGGACTTTGTAGAGGTATTCATGGATGATTTCTCTGTCTTTGGGAAGTCTTTTGAGTTATGTCTCCGGAATCTTGATAAAGTACTTGCTAGGTGTGAGGACACTAAGTGTTAAATTGGGAAAAATGTCATTTTTTGGTTAGAGAGGGGATAGTATTGGGTCATAAGGTGTCGAAGTCGGGATGAGAGGTTGATAAAGCCAAGGTAGAAGTTATTGAGAAATTACCCCCTCCTATCTCTGTAAAAGGGGTGCGAAGTTTCCTTGGTCATGCAGGTTTTCACCGGAGATTCATCAAGGATTTTTCTAAGATTGCAAGACCTATGTGCAGTCTTTTGGATAATGAGGTGAAATTCTATTTTGATGAGATGTTCTTGGAAGCTTTTGAGATGCTGAAGAGGAACTTGATTGAGGCTCCCATCTTAATTTCTCCTGATTGGGAATTACCATTTGAACTCATGTGTGATGCAAGTGACGTAGCAGTGGGTGCGGTGTTGGGACAAAGAAAAGATAGGGTGTTCCATTCAATCTATTATGCAAGTAAGACCCTAGATTCTGCACAAGCTAATTACACAGTGACTAAGAAAGAGCTGCTAGCTCTAGTGTTCGCCTTCGACAAGTTCAGATCGTATTTGGTAGGTACTGATACGCTCAAATTACACCTCCCTAAATAAGTATAAGCGATCGTTGTCAAATAAACAACCCAACTTGAAGGTTGGTTCGATCCCATGAGGAATATGCTCTAGACTTAAACTTAACTTACGATTATATCTGTTTAGTCAAACTATTTCCAAAACAAGTAAACTAAAAGGGGGATTTTTGTAAGTAAACAAGTAACAGATTATTGATTATGGTAACAAATAACCAGGATTCAAACTTTCTTGTTATCAATATGAGAGAGAAACTAGGGAGTATGTGTTCCCACGAGCTCCTAATGCAGTAATCCTAATAATAGTAATCTTTTTCTAGTGTTTTACATGGAAAGTTGGTAAGATAGGTATCCCAAAGTGATTGGTCCTCCAAATAGAGAACTTCACTATGCACCTTGGTCCTGCTATGAGTGTATACTTTACTAACCCTTACCTTTACCTCATATTAGACATCACATCAATGTATGGCTTAGTTTTCACCCTCACGCCAGTTGACATTAGACTATTAGATAGCATCCACTAAATCTTTGTTGTTAATTCTTTTCTCATTAACTACCTTCTTGGTCCGACAAGTAGCAACGAGGCGAGTTCTAACATTGCGCACCGTTAAAAAGACTTCTAAGTAAAAGAATTACCAATACATGCATAAACACTATTCAAGAATTACTTAATTATTATTCATACGTTGTTAATTGCTCATGGTTCCCACAACCCTAGTTGAGGATTTAGCTACTCATGATTGAAAGAACACAATTCATGCTTTTATAAGAAGAATTCATGAACTTACGATTAGAGTAGAAGAAACCCGCAATCTCCAATTGAATTTCAAAGTCAAAATCTTGTAAAACGAAATCCAAAAATCAAATTGCTAAAGTTGCAAGATAATTCCACAAAATACCAAGAACTAAAAGTGAATAATATTGTTCAACCCGTTTACATCCCCTATTTATAGAAAAACATGTCCTAAACAAAAAAGAAACAAAATAAAGAAATAAACTTCTGGAACACGGGTTTGATCGACGACTCGACCTACGGACCATGGGTTGACCTAAGGTCCATAGTTCCCCTCCGTTGGTCAACACTTAGAACTTTTTCAGCAGAGGATGGAACCTTTAACTCCCAGTTTATCATCGACGGACGTGTAGGATGGACCGTAGGTTGATCTATGGTTAGTGGGTCTCCACACTTTGGATTTTCATCAGGTACTGGAACTTCAACTCCCACTTCATCAACGACAGATGTGCAGGACGGCCCGTGGGTCGACCTACGATCCGTCAATTGCATCTGTGGTTCCACACTTGGTCAGACTTCCCTGATGCTCCTTCTACACCTACCCATCCACGGACCGTTGAAGGACCTACGGTCCGTGGATCGTGTCCATGGGTGGCTCCTTCTGCACAATTTCAGTTGTCATCTCACTCCACTGCGTCCAAGCCTATTTCCTGCAAACATAACACATAAAACATTATTTCTACTACAAAATGGCCCTATACACACACAACTCTTAAGTGAAATGTATCAAAAATACCGTAAACTCATGGTATATCAACACCCTCAACTTAAACATGTTGTTGTCCTTAAGCGACACACTATAATTCTAAACAACACTTGTGTAGAAGCAATCATTCAAACTCAAGCAATCACATGGCTATATATTCCCTCAAATCCCTCAGTTAGTACAAACTTTTTTATCTAGACTCAACAAGCTAACTTATGCGGATCAAGCTATGACAAAGATCGACCAACAGACACCACAAAATACACTTTTCACAATCGCCAAGGTACCAATTTTCCGACAATGTAACTAGTGCCCTCACTTCACACGAAATCCTTTTTTCACACAATAGATATGAATTTTGAGTTTTAGGATTCATTCAACACCCATGCTCAGAAGTGATTTTCAAATACAATTAGTGTTCAATACCATAGGCTTGCCCTTATTTTCACTACATAGACTCTCCAAACTAATCACTAGGATCACTATAGGATTTTCTTGGCTTGCAACATAGGTTCAGGGTCAAGTATGATACATTTGGGTACTTTTTAGTGACTTTCTACCCTTCTTGACATTACATTGGCTTTTTACCTCTTTTCTAAATCAATTCTTGACATGTTTTTATTTTCTTTTCTTTCCCTTGACTCTTTTCAACACAGATGTGACCTTTGACTTTTTAGCTCATATTTTTCTGCTTTTCTTCTCTCTCTTTTTCTTTTTTCTTTATTTCTTTCAGCACTTTTGTGATTCATCTTTTGATTCTTTTTCTCAAAGTCACATGTTTTCTTTTCTGTTTCTCTCTTCAACACAACACTCTTTTCATACCCTTTTTCTTTTGATTTCCTTTTTCATAGCCACCCTCAACTTATGTATTTTGCATGAGTTGAGGGGCACAATATCCAATATCGGACCAGGTCGAAGATCAAGGTACCTTTTTGAATTAGCCACCCTCAACTTAGGCTTTTGGCCTAAGTTAAGGTGCACATGTCCAAGGAGGGACCGGGGCCAAAACAATTATTTTAGGGAAGGTGAGTTAGGTGAATTGAAAGAAGTGGTCAATATTACGCTCAAACATTTGGATCATTTAGGCAATAGTGAACTTATTAGAACAAGGGCCTATGATCATTTCCTAGCTTCTAGCCTAGATTATCTTAGCAGGACCAACGGGGCAAGTTCTAGATTGGCACACAACTGTCCAAACATTCAAACTTTTGTCACTCACACTTGGCACATTGTTTCATTATTAGATTATCAGATTACCTAGTTCAAGTTTCAACTTAAGTCATGGAGTCAGATCGGTTCTTTAACATGTCATATTAAGAGCCAACACATTCAGCTCATCAAGCTAGAGATTCTAGCACATTTCATCATTTTTAGACAAGGATCATTTTTCTCATGTTTTTTATGCCATCATGATTTCATTTTTCTACTTACTCCAACACACACATTCTTAAACATGCCGATTCAACATAAATTAAAATAGTCTCTTGGGGGAAAAGAGCACATGCAAGAAAACCCCAAGAGAGGATTATAAGTTGGGTTATTCAGACTTCACCCTATTACTTACAATCCATTTACCCCAATGCCAACAAAATAAGGTGCAATTGCCCTCAATGGATAAAACTCAAAAAATAAAGCATAGGGTAAAGGTGAAGCAAACTTGTGGTGCAAATGCGTCGAAGACCTCTCACGAAGCGGGTGGGTTCGGTTTCCCCAGATCCTACTAGATCAATACTCTGAACACCATCAGTAGTGTTCCAATCTCCTAACTCAGCACTCTCATGTCACGACCCGAGCCTATACCCCAGAAGCGACACGGCGTACTTGACCCGGAAAGGGGTCTCATACAAGCCTCTTAGCATTTATAACATTTGATACATAGAAATAGTGCGGAATTTAAAACTTTCTTTAATTCCATACAATCAAAAGTTTATAATAATATTTGAAACACAGCGAAAGTCTATTGTCTCACATGGCCATCTAAAAACAATAGTCGAAACAAAAGTAAGGACACAACCCTTTACAATAAAAAATCTAACAATAGTCTTTTACATGAAAGAAAAGAAACATATAAACACTTGTCCTTGATCTATTAGGACATACCACTTAGTCTTGGAGAATCTCAAATCCAAGCTTCAACTAGAGAGAAAGTAACTCACTTGCCGGAACCTACACTTGTAGTAAAACATGAAGAAATATGGGTTAGCACAATTACGTACTAAGTATGATAGCCATGCAAAAACCATGCTAAAAATGGACATTTTAGTTGAAAGTCATTATTTTATAACACTTTGATAAAACTTCATGAACATAAATATAAGTGGCATAATATTTAAACATAACCAACATACAAGTCATTTCATCACAATAGTAACATAATCAACATATAAGCCATTTCCTTCATATTAAGCCTTCACCTCAAGTAACCCTCAAGCTATACTTTGTGCAATGTATGGATAGCATCCCATACCACCATCCACACTAAAGTACCATCTTAAGTTCAGCAATAGTGAACTTACCATTCAACCTTTCCATCTTTGCACAATACTCATGCATAAGAGACATAAGCATTTCATAAGGCATGACAAGGAAGTAACTCATAATACAATCCAAGTATAGCATGCATCATTACATTAAGCATACAAAAGTCAACATTCTTCATTAGCTTCATTTAGAGCACTTTCATTCATTAGTCATGAAGACATTAGAGAACACACTATGACCCTCTCAAAGCTAACTCGAGCAATGCATGGATAGCATCCCATACTACCATCCACACTTCATAGAACTTCTCAAGGAACCATAATGCACATCTCACATGATGGGAATATGTATTAACCGACATAGACCATGAGAGCAAACCATGGAATCCGGTATCATATGGCCCCACACCGTAAAAAGGTGGTCTACTTGCCTATGGTAAGACCGGTAACATTTTAGCGTAGGTCGAAATAATTACCTAATATCATATATGGGCACATAGTTATGGGATAGGAAGATGTTCACTGGAACCCTAGCCTAACATCGGGAGAGTTTCCATCTTACCATATCCACTTGGTGCTTAGCCTCCATTCACATAGAGTAATTCATTTTCATTAACATTATTGTACTTGAGAGGGCTACCAACATTAGGTCTACCAACCCAAGTACATTACACAAGAAACGGCCACCCCCATTAGGTCTACCGATTCAAGGTACATTAAGGATAACTCATTGACTTTCCAAGAAGGATGCCATCAACATTGGGCCTACCGATACAACCTTCATCATTTCACATATGAAAGGGCTACCATTACTAGGTCTACCGATTCAAGGTTTATCATCACATTAGTTTCTAGAGTCATCATGAAGGTTACCAACACTAGGTCTACCGATTCAAGACATAGCCTAGAATACTTCATCATTCATTTATGAAAGGAATGCCATGGGCTATCGATTCATATTCATTAAGTCAAGATACATTCATTATGCAAGAAGAGGATGCCTAAGCCTACCAATTCAAGACATGATCTTACATTCAAGGTCACATTCATCAATACAAGAAAATGATGCCTTAGCCTACTAATTCAAGACACAACAATCCATATTACTTTCATTTAAACAAGAATAAGATGCCTAAGCCTACCAATTCAAGATATAACATTACATTATAGAAACCCTTCACATTTTATCATTATCATTCATGAGTGTTAATTGAGAATATACTTTCAATAATAACACAATTATATTCTAATCATGATCATAACTCTTTCATTGAGATCACACATACATATTTCACTTCATAGTCATTCATAGATCCTTCATGAACTTGCCTTTCAACGATATGAACCAACATCAACCCATAAATCTACGATACTACAATAGATAAGGAAATTGACATGATTCAATCATTAATCCATTATCAACATACACAAATCAATATACTTCCATAATCAATCAATTCCTAATCACAAATCACAATTTAGGAATTTGGGGGAAAACATGGGTTCAAGGAAGAAATCATCTTAATTCATCTTTAAATCCACAACTCATTTATAATTCAATGCAATATAGCCTTTAAAAATCGATTGGAATCGAACCCATGCATAGATTGAAAACTAGGGTTTTGGGGAAAACATTGGAGACTTGAAATCACTTTTGAAATTGGCTCCTTGAAAGAAACTAAGTGAAGGATGAAGACTACCATACCTTTTCTGGAATAATCCCACGAAAATCCATTGAAAAACTTGAAGATTTGACCTTGAGAGCTTGAATCCTTCACCTCCAATGGAGGTTTCTCGAGAGAGAACTTTTGAGAAGAGAGGTATCTAACTTTGGGGTGTTTTGAAATATTGAATTGGAAAATAGAGTTTAATACTTTTAATACTCGTAAAATACCATAATTAACCCAAAATAACTGTCCCCTAGCTTAGCTAAATTAATTAGCAATATACCAAACCACCCCTTACTAGGCCGAACCACACCAGCTTTTACAGGTGCGATTCACGGACCACCATCCACGGACCGTCCTGCATAGGCGTGGTTCATGGCTACAACTCCCACTTTGGGACCTTTACCCATGAAGGCCATCCACGGGGTGTGGGTGGACCTACGGGGCGGCGTAGGTCTCATCCATGGCTCACAAAATTCTAGGCAGCTTTTTGGTTTCAAGGGGTCTTGGGGGTTAGGCTTTAGGGTCCTCCTCAAGGACCCCTAGGGTGGTCCTTGGGGAGTTGTACCTTGACGTTTAACCCCTAAACCCCTCAACTTAAGCTCAGGACAACATTTTTACAAAATGAAACCCCACATCAACTTAAAGACACACTAGTTAGGCTCTAGTTTCACTTATTCATTTTACGGGTCGCTACGTTATCCCCCACTTAGGAACATTCGTCCTCAAATGACACTTAAAACACATTAAGGGATTAACAACTCAAGACTAGCAGCCCATCATGCATGCAACATCATAAACAATGCACAAAATCGTAGGAGGAAACATCAACTCCACATCAATAAGCTCAATGCAACATAAGAAAGTAGGAACTACATCTACAAACTCATTATCCATCATAACTTCAGCATTTCTCATTTCATTGGAGGAATTACCTTCTCCAACTCACATCATGCTCATCACAACATCATTAAGCACATTATGCAGTTTCTTCATAAAAACACATTTAGGCATGTTCAACAATCAACCTCATGAAGCATATAGACAACTCATACTAAATGCACATCAACATGAGGAACATAATTCATATAAACTCATTTTCTCATTTAAACATGCATAACATAAGGAGACCATGGAAACACATATTCACACATGACTCCAAAACATGAAACAAGCTACAAGGAACTCTTCGTCTCAAGCTTGAATATGAATAGAAGGAAAGAGATAAGGATATCAAAAACACTCAAGAACCTTACTATTCAACATACTATCCCCCACTTAAGAGTAAACCCAACTAAGGAAAATATGAAAATAACATAAGGACCTCAACACGACATCACAACTATAAGGAACTATTACTTATCGGTGCCTTCATGCGGATTAGCTCATTTGTCCTTGTTAGCTTGAAGCACATAGAAACGGTTTCTCTTTGGAGCATTAGGATCCGGGCAATCAAGAGAAGCTTGTTTGGCCTCCCTTCCTTTGGCCGCAAGAGTAGGACAATTTCTCTCTTGGTGATCATTCTTCCCACAACCATAGCACCCATTAGTACTGGCTAGGCACTTACCAAAATGCTTCTTTCCACAAACGGTGCAAGTAGGTTTAGAAAATGAAGACCCACCACTTTTCTCTTGGTTAACCTTAGGAGTGGTTGAAGAATCTTGGTTTGGAGCTCTCTTCTTAATCCTAGGTTGACCTTGCTCATCGGGCCTAGACTTCTTCAACTCCCTATTCTTCCTTTTGAGTTTGGACTCCTCAATAGATTGAGCATACACCATATGTCTAGAAATGTTTATATCATCATGGAGCATCACCGTACGACACTCTTCATCAACTAGGTTGGAAACACCCGTAACAAAGCGACTCATCCCATCCCTAGGGTTTGACACCAAAGATTGCTCATACTTAGACAATCGAGTAAATTTCAAAGAGTACTCTTGAACATTCATGTTACCTTGCCTAAAATTGATAAACTCCTCCATCTTAACCTCCCTCTTCTCATAGGGAAAGAACCTACCAAGGAATGCTTCCTTGAACAATTACCAATCTATACGCCTCGCTCCTACCGGCCTATTACATTTCCATTAAGAGAACCAAATTTGTGACACATCCTTCAGTTGATAGGTGGCAAGTTCCGCTTTCTCAATAAAAGTCACCCTCATAGCATTGACTACCTTGTACACCTCATCAAAAAACTCTTGGGGATCCTCTCCCACCTTAGAACCTAGAAATACTGGAGGATTCATCCTCACAAAGTCTCTCAACCTCGAAGCTATAATACTCACATTGGGATTCACATTAGCCTTAACACCCCTATTTGCTTGAGCCGTCATGGCTTGAGCTTGAGTAGTTACGTCTTGAGCCATCGTCAAAAGAGCCAACCTAACTTCCTCATTGGTCATAGCCGGGGGATTCACCGAAACTTGATTGCCTAGAGGAACTTGGTCACCTTGAGGACCTAGGGAGGAACTCCCTCATTCACAATCTCCTCTTCCATCCTTCTTAGGTTCGCCTTTGTATTTATATCCTATAAACACAAGAGAAGGGTTAGTTAAAGGACTATTATAGAGCTAAACTCTAAGGCACAACTTCAAGAATAATGAAAGAAGTGCAACTTCCTAACGTCCTATAACCTCTCACTCATAGAAGTGTCGCGACTTACACCGATGAACAAGACTCTACTAGACGTGGCTTGTGAGACATCAACCCTAAAAACCATTTCCACAATCTTATGCTCTGATACCAAGTTTGTCACGACCCGAGCCTATACACCGGAAGCGACATGACGTACTTGACCTTGAGAAGGGTCTCGTACAAGCCTCTTAGCATTCATAACATTTGATACATAGAAATAGTGTGGAATTTAAAACTTTCTTTAATTCCATACAATCAAAACTTTATAAAAACATTTGAAACACAGCGACAGTCTATTGTCTCACATGGCCATCTAAAAATAATATCCAAAACAGAAGTAGGGACACGACCATTTACAATCGAAAATCTAACAATAGTCTTTTACATGAAAGAAAAGAAATATCTAAACACATGTCCTCGACCTATGAGGACACACCACTTAGTCTTGGAGAATCTCAAATCTAAGCTTCAACTAGAGAGAAAGCAACTCACTTGCCGGAACCTACACTTGTAGTAAAACATGAAGAAATATGGGTTAGTACAATTAAGTACTAAGTATAATAGCCATGCAAAAACCATGCTCTAAACAGACATTTTATTTGAAAGTCATGCTTTTATGCCATTTTGATAAAACTTCATGAACATAAGTATAAGTGGCATAATATTCAAACATAACCAACATACAAGTCATTTCATCACAACATAAACATACTCAACATATAAGCCATTTCCTTCATATTAAGCCTTCACCTCAAGTAACCCTCCAGTTATACTCTATGCATTGTATGGTTAGCATCCCATACCACCATCCACACTAAAGTACCACCTTAAGGTCACCAAAAGTGAACTTACCATTCAACCTTTCCATCTTTACACAATACTCATGCATAAGAGACATAAGCATATAATAAGGCATGACAAAGAAGTAACTCATAATACAATCCAAGTATAGCATGCATCATTACATTAAGCATACAAGAGTCAACATTCTTCATTAGCTTCATTTAGAGCACTTTCATTCATTAGTCATAAAGACATTAGAGAACTCATTATGACCCTCTCAAAGCCTACTTGTGCAATGCATGGATAGCATCCCATACTACCACCCAAACTTCATATAACTTCTCAAGGAACCATAATGCACATCTCACATGATGGGAATAGGGATTAACCGACATAGACCATGAGAGTAAACCATGGAATCCAATTTCATATGGCCCCACACCGTAAAGAGGTGGTCTACCGATACAAGGTTCATCATTTCACACATGAAAGGGCTACCAACACTAGGTCAACCGATTCAGGGTTTATCATCACATTAGTTTCTAGACTCATCATGAAGGGTTACCAACACTAGGTCTACCGGTTCAAGACAAAGCCTAGAATACTTTATCATTCATTTATGAAAGGAATGTCATTTGCCTATCGATTCATATTCATTAAATCAAGACACATTCATTATGCAAGAATAAGATGCCTAAGCCTACCAATTCAAGACATGATCTTACATTCAAGGTCACATTCATCAATACAAGACAAGGATACCTTACCCTACCAATTCAAGACACAACAATCCATATTACTTTCATTTATACAAGAATAGGATGCCTGAGCCTACCAGTTCAAGATATAACATTACATTATAGAAACCTTTCACATTCTATCATCATCATTCATGAGTGTTAATTGAGAATATAATTTCAATAATAACACAATTAAATTCTAATCATGATCATAACACTTTCATTGAGATCACACATACATACTTCACATCATAGTCATTCATAGATCCTTCATGAACTTGCCTTTCAACGATATGAACCAACATCAACCCATAAATCTAATATACTACAATATCTAAGGAAATTGACATGATTCAATCATTAATCCATTATAAACATACACAAATCAACATACTTCAATAATCAATCAATTCCCAATCACAAATCACAATTTAGGAATTTGGGGGAAAAATGGGTTCAAGAACGAAATCATCTTAATTCATTTTTAAATCCAAAATTCATTCATAATTCAATGCAATAAATCCTTTGAAAATCGTTTGGAATCGAACTCATGTATAGATTGAAAACTAGGGTTTTGGGTAAAACATTGGAGACTTGGAAGCACTTTTGAAATTGGCTCCTTGAAAGAAACTAAGTCAAGGATGAAGACTACCATAGCTTTTATGGAAGAATCCCACGAAAATCCCTTGAAAAACTTGAAGATTTGACCTTGAGAGCTTGAATCCTTCACCTCCAATGGAGGTTTCTAGAGAGAAAACTTTTGAGAAGAGAGGTTTCTAACTTTGGGGTGTTGAAATAATGAATTGGAAAATAGAGTTTAATCCTTTTAATACTCTTAAAATACAATAATTAACCCCAAATAACCATCCCCTAGATTAGCTAAATTTATTAGCAATTTACCAAACCACCCTTCACTAGGCCGAACCACGCCAGCCTTTATAGGTGTGATACATGGACCACCATCCACGGACCGTGGATGGATCCACAGACCATCCTGCATGGGTGTGGTTCATTGCTGCAATTCCCACTTTGGGACCTTGACCCACGAAGGCTATCCACGGGGCGTGGATGGACCTACGGGGAGTAGGTCCCATCTGTGGTTCACAAAATTCTTGGTAGCTTTTTGGTTTCAAGGGGCCTTGGGGGTTAGGCTTTAGGGTCCTCCTCAAGGACCCCTAGGGTGGTCCTTGGGGAGTCGTACCTTGATGTTTAACCCCTCAACCTAAGCTCGGGACAACATTTTTACAACATGAAACCCCACATCAACTCAAAGACACACTAGTTAGGCTCTAGTTTCACTTATTCGTTTTACGGGTTGCTATATCTCAGTAGTGCGCACATCAACTCTCACAACACCCTCAGTAGTGCTCACATCAACTTTCACAGCACCCTTAGTAGTGCTCATATCACTAGATGAGCCAACTCCTATCTCTCTGACCCACTACTGTCTAACTTCCTCATCAACTATGGATGCCCTCCGAGTCACCTCAGTCTGCTGGCAATCCCTCTTCCTCGATCTCTGAGCTTCATCATCGTCATCAGTACGACCATAGCGGGGGCTCTTCCCAGCAGCACATGAAGAATTAGGTGGAGGTACAACATTGCCGAAGAAGACTACTAACACCCCATCATCCTCCATGGATGTAGGGGCAGCCTCTGGCTCAGTCACTGGGGGAGTTATGAGTGCATCAATATCAGCACAGAGGCTAGCCAACTCCTGTTAGAAGGTGGTCACATCAATGGTCGGGGTCGGCCTCTCCAGGACTCGTACCTCAAAGGCATCCAGGCGCTTATGAACAGCTTGGACCTTATGGTCCATCAACTGCTCCATCATCTACTCAACCCTCGCTGTGGAATCTGCTACCGAACGTTGCATCCAAGGCTTTATATGTTGAAGCAAAGTAGCCATCTGCACCTCCAATTTTTGGACTCAGGCTAGAGAGATGGTGGTGGACCTTGAAGAGGGCGTGGCTCTGGATGATCTATGGGCCTGAATGGTGGTCGATGATGGAGGAGCATGGGTATCCGCTGTAGTGGCTGGAGAGGCAGGGTCATCAACATACATCTCCTCCACATTTGGTACAAGGTCATCTCCCAATAGTGGCACCTCAACTTGTGGCTCCCTGCGAGGTGCAGTTACATTGGCCTCATCCTGAATAAGGCCGATATCCAGAGTCTTGGTTGCTTGAAGCAACCGGTCACAATGCCAGACTGGTATGAACATATCCCTGCATAAGTGGAAGATGAAGCACGGGAAGGGCAGGGTGGTAGTGGCCTTGAACGCCCTCTCATGAATCTCCGTAATCAGGATGCGGGCAAAGTCTACCTCCAAGCCTGCAACCATCACAGTAACCATCACTGCTCGGTCCCATGTGACCACATTGTTTGCCTAAGTAGGGGACACATGATTCCGCACCAGCAACCAGAAAAATTTAACAGCAAAATTCATCATCGCCTTCTTGATACCCAAGCTCATAGTCCGGACCCACACTCTCCATCCGTAGCAATCTGTCGTGCCAGCCATCTCACAAGGGACTCCCTTTGATCGGCATTCCTCTGAAATTCCCCACTTTGTATAATGCATATCCTATAATTGTACTCAGCCGTATTAATCGGCAAAGTGTTGGCTGGGCCATAAATGAATCTGCTGAGGGTGGTCTCAGAGATGTCCATTGTGCAACCCTGTACTAGTGTGGCCTCAAGTAGAAGTTGAGCGGTGGGCTTAGCCCGTTTGTTGATGGACCCTCTGATGGTGGCGGCATAGGAAGCGTAGAACTCCCTGACTATCTCCTCGTTGTATGTGCCTGGGGCCGTGCCATCCACTCGCACCTATGCTTACGGAAGATCTTCTCAATGACTAGAGCGGTGTGGAGGCTACCTGTGAGAACTCGACATTCCTCGGTGATTAGCCTGGCCATTATGTCGTGCTTATTCAACATGCGAGAATTGTAGTAGATCTGATATTGTCCCTCTACACACCACCGGTTAGGCTCCATAGAGAGGTGAAACAAATCTTGTAGAAAATGATGAATGCACAAAGAAAGGTTTGGTCTGAGAAGTTGGATGATGCGTTGTGGGCATGTAGGACTGCATACAAGACACCCATAGGGACTTTTCTCTATCACATAGTGTTCGATAAAGCATGTCATCTTTCAGTAGAATTAGAACACAAAGCTTATTGGGCTATAAAGAGGTTAAATCTTAACCTCGAGCTAGACGGTAGGAAGAGGGTGAATCAACTACATGAACTTGAAGAGTTTAGGCTCCACGTGTATGAGAATGCCAAGCTCTACAAAGAAAAGACAAAAAGGTGGCATGACAAGAACATAGTTCTTCACACTTTCACCCCAGGAGAAAATGTACTACTCTTTAACTCTAGATTAAGGTTATTCCCTAGAAAACTAAGGTCTAAATGGAGTGGTCCTTTCAAAGTGGTAAGAATGACCTAACACTGGGCTTTTGAACTTAAAGTCAAAACTGGCCCTACGTTCTTGGTAAATGGGCAAAGAGTGAAACACTACTTTGGAGAAGATTCGGATCGTAATCGGGAGGCTCTTGAGCTAAATAACGAACGATCCAAGCTAATTCAAGCCGAGACGTTAAACCAAGCGCTACACGGGAGGCAACCCATGAACAATATGTAATAGATAGGTAGTTTGTTTTAAAGTTTGAATTTTTGTTTTAGCATAGTTTAAATTCTTAGAATCTAGGAAGTATTTTTATTTATTAGTTTTAGCTAGATAGGATTTTTCATTATTTGTAACTTAGTTTGTAATAGTGCAAAAAATGAAAAGAAAAATATTCTGGACGGCGTACTAACTAGCGCGCCGCGCCACGAGGTAAACTTTAGAGAAGTTTTCTTGGCGCGCCACGCCAGGCTTTGAACTTCATCGCGCCTGTCTTGGCGCATCGCACCCCCATCGCCCCACTACCTAGATTTTCGGGTAAAGTTTTTTTAAAACGGGTAAAACCCGATCCAACCCCTTTTAAAATCCCTAAAACAAAATCCCCCCCCCCCTACTTCTCTACACTTCAACCAACCAACCCCTCTTTCTTCCCCCAAATTCTTCACCTTCATCTTCTTCCTCTCTTCTTCTTCCAAGTTCCAACATAAAAACCCCACCTTCCCCACTAATTCCTCCCACTTAAAATCCTTCTACTTTCTCAAACTCTCTTTTCTCTCTATCTAAATTTTTCTCTTCTTCCTTCTCCCACCCAAACTGCCACCCGACCACCCCCCCTCTATTTTCTTCTAATTTGTCTTTTCTCACTTTTTCTTCTTTTAGTTGATATTAATGGCTCCCAAAGCTAAGAATGTTGCAAGCAGAGCGGGTTGTAAGTGAAATCCGAAGGCGAAGCTTTCGGGTCTTCAAGTAGCAAAGTTCCATTTCAAAAATCTAGAAAGAAATCAGTGGAGCATATGGATATGAATGGTTTGAGATCCAAAAAGAGGTCAAATACCTTAGGGACGAGTATGTGAACGAGGTAAAGTTGCAATCTCAATTTCCCAAAATTTATAATATTGTCAATGCTCTTGGGCTGCGGTTTATGTTTGAGAATCAGGGTGATTGTAACTGGACTTTAGTTAGGGAATTTTATGCAAATTGGATCACTAAAACTCAGTTTAATATATTTGTATCTATTAGGGGAAAGGATGTGAAGTTTACCGCCAAAGTGGTGAATTTGTTTTTGGGTACCCCTAACTGTGATGATGAGGATTTTGATAGGCTAAAGGAAACCCCCCCCCCCCCGATAGAGATATACGCCATACATTATGTGGGGTAGAGTCTACTGCTAAGTGGGATAGGATTTAGGACATCAAGATACATTCCACTCTCCACTATGCAATTTTTAATCAAGTTGTGAGAGTTTGGTTGAAAATTGTGTGCAGTGTATTTTTGCCCGCGAAGCATCTTTCAGATGTGACGAGAGATGGTGTTGGTTTATATGTTGATGAAGGGTATGCCCATTAATGTTGAGGAAATTTTAAGGCAAAATATGATGAAGTTTAGGAATAATATGAGGTGGCAATTTTGTTATGGAGGGGTTGATTACCCGGTTTCTGAGGGCTGAGGGTATAGAGGAAGAGTATGTGGCTATGACTATTGAGTCGGCACCCTACATGGTATGTAATATGGTTGATGTCACTCAAACCAAATCACTCGACACGTCCCGTGGAACTATTTTATCGGCTCAGGAGCGGCAAGCATGAGATGATAGTGTGATGGATTGCATGTTCGGCATGGCGGAGTTGCAGCCGAGGATCGGGAGTGGCCGGTCATGGTTAATAAGATGGAGACGGGCTAAGAGAGAAAGAAGCTTAGGATATTACTTAAGTAAAAGGGAGTAGCAGTTCTTCTTTCAAGCTCAAAATAGGCCATCTATTGCTATATCTCCTTCCTGATCCCCCCCCTCGGGAATCACATCACGAAGCTTCCCTCGTAACTCCCGGAACTTCTTCGTAGTGGCTCCCTTACATCCCTCATTTCAGAGGGAACCTCAAAGTGGTGGCAGACCGTTACCCATTGACAAAAAGTGCAGCTTATCTTTGTAGGATTGGTCTGGCGTTCCAAGAGCCTCTTGATGATGATGAGGCCACTGCGGATAAAGTTATGGATGATGAGGCAGAGGATGTGGTTGTTGCTAAGGAAGCTAGCACACTGATGGTGTTTGATGGAGGTCGTGATGACGACGAGGCCTAGAGGCCTAAAGGAGTATCTCTGACTTTATACTTTGTTTTTAATTGTGTGCACTGAAAAATGCTAATTTTTAAGTGTGGGGTGGGAGATATATCTCTTTTTATATATAAGTTTTTACTTCTTTATCGAGTCTTAAATTTTTAGGATTAATTTTATTTTGGGTTCCTCACCATTTTTTTTCCGGTACTTTTACTGAGGATAGTCCCTTTGAATCGATTAGGATTAGTTTTATTGCTTTATTGAGTCGTATAGTCGTCATAGGAGTGACACTTCCCGATAATGGATGGATGACGACCGTCTTAAGGGAAAATTAGTCACGTAGAGGAGTAGAATTGAGAAACCAACCTTGGTATTTTGAAACTATGTACGAAAAAGTTAGCCAGACATCATGGGTAGTCACTATTGGAAAATGAAAAAAGAATGGTAACTTTGAAACAAGCATATATTCTTTGCTTTGACTCTGAATGAATCTAAGTGGGGCTTAATTATGTAGCAATACCATAATGCAAGTTGTATGAGCATGCTAGTATGATATGTCCTTATGTGTGTCATGATGCCATGTGTGGTGAGTTTTTTTTTGTTTTTGCTTCAATTGATATCTGGAACTTTCCCTGTGTGTGTTAAATGAGTAGCTTGTGTGACTTAGGGAATATGATTGAGGCGTTTCTTTGAAAAATCTAATTCTTGACTCTAATTGTATGCCTACCATTGAAATTACCTGTAGTAAAGCCCCATTGAGCCTTTAGCCTTGTTTGTTTGTGGAGAATAAACCTTAATGCATTATGTTGAGAAGAAAGGTTGAAAATTGGTAAAAGTGAAAAAGGATGGAAATGCTATGTTATGTGGAGAATAAAAGTTTAGAAAAAAAAATGTTGTGGCCCTGGCCCTTAGTGGACAATGTGCACCTCAAGTAAATTGAGGATGACTAGTTTAGAGTATGCTCAAAACATTGGCCCTGAACCTATCAAGGATATTGTGTACCTCAACTCAATTGAGGGTGGCTAGTGAAAAAACAAAAAGAGAGAATAAAGAGCGAAAGTGGAGCAACAAAAAGGGAAAATATTCATGAAGTGCTAGGGAGAAAGAACAAAGCTAAAGATGGTGTTTGTTGGCAAAGCAATGACATGTGCATTAGGGAGGTGTAGTCACTAAATGCGTCCTAAATATCCCCTCTCTTACCTTAAGCCGACATTACAACCAAATAGAAGTCCACTTGATTCCTTGAGAAATATAATGTGAAAGTGAAAATAAATTATGGGCAAGCTTATGTCATGTTAAGAGAAGTAAGAACTTCATTTGTGAGAGTGAATACAATGTTCGGAAAACAGGCCTTGTTTATAATATGATTGCTTGAGTGAAAGGCTATACTAAACACAAATGAGTGAGGGCATTCATGACAAATGTCTGGATTGTCTAATTGGTGTGTTTGTATGAGTTTGCATTAGCCCGGAAAAATAATAAAAGAGTCATTCTTTGAGCATGTGTTTGTAACTTGGTGCATCATAATGATATAGTAAAATTGTTTAAATATTGCATCCAATGTGAACTACAAAATCATGATTAAATGTGTTTGGTTGATTTTTAAGGCGGGTTGATAAGTCCAAGGGTTGTGTAAAAGAGTTGATAATTTAAAGATTGTTCAAGGACGAACAAAGGTCCAAGTGTGGGGTGGTGATCTTAGACATAGTTATATGCCAAAGTTGCCTATATTTGCCCATGTTGAGATTGAATTAATGAATAATCTTGAGTCTATTAGCTTGATTTTGTTAAACTTGCGATGATTATGCACAAAAACATATGATTAGTTGTTTCACGAACTCTTATGGGAATTGGAGTTGATGAGAAGGAAGAAGGAGCAAAGAAACGCGAAAATAGACTAAGGCTGGAATCCCCAGGGTCTGGCGCTCTCTCTAGCGCGAGGTGCCAAGGGACAAACTTTAGTGGCCTTTAAAAGGCGCACTGATGGGCGCAACGCGCCTAGGCCAAAACTTCAGGGGCTTTGGCTTGGCGCGATGGGAGGCGCGGCGCCCCAGCCATGTTCCGACATTTTCAACAAAAATATATTAAAATAGGATTCATAGTTGAAGTAGAATTTGACTCTAGTTTTCCCAACTTCTACAAATAGACCTCTAGGGTTATTTTGTTGGGAGTTCGACATTATTTTGGTGTGCAAGAGCAAGTTACATCGCTTGGAATAGGTTTCAATCTTCTAACTCTTTTTATTTCCAGAAATCGCACGAATAATTGTATTTTGTGGTTTTCGAATATTATGAGTGGCTAAACGCCCTAGTTTTGGGCTGTAGCTACGGATTGAATGTTGATTATTTAAGGTTCTTGAATTAATTCTTAGTTGTCATTATAAGTTACTTCTATATTCTTGTTTTAGTATTTTATGATTGCGCACCATAAGATAAATCTATTGTCTATTCTTAAAATAGAGAGAGGAGATAGACCAGAGAATATTGAAAGCACAATCATCCATTGTGAGTTGATGTGTGTTCAGGAGTAAATCCCGAACGAACAACTTGCTTGGTTACGAAACATGATGAAATATAAATGCTCGCCAGTTAGGCTTACTATCCCCGTATAACGATGTAGTTAGACAACTAATTCGTAGGCGACTAGAGGTCAAGAGATCCGACTCATACAATTAACCCTGTAAACTAGTAACTTGATAACCAAAAATTTTCATTGCCTAAGATCTGATACATGAAATCCATTGCATACTGCAACCCTGGAATTGTCTTTTACTTGCTTAAAACATCATCTTAAAGTCGTTCGCAATTGGTTACGTTTAGTTATTGCATAAGTAGGAATAGTAGTTACTAATCATCACAATCTTCTTTAAAGGTTACTTTTGTTTATTTGTAGAGTTAAGTATTAAACATAAGTCGATCACAAGTCCCTTGGGAATGAAAACTCGTTTTTTAAAGAATCTATATTACTTGAGCGACCACGTACACTTGCGTGTATACCGAGAGAAACAACTACCATGGTTTTTTCTTGCTTTTCTAGTCCATTTTCTGGACTTATACTCTCTTTACTTGTTTATTTTGGGGTTAATCCCCGTACCCTAAACTACGGATAGGTGTTTTGGTACATAACTTTAAAGTTCTGGAGAGATATATTTTTGCAATTATTTGGTGACTGATGTGAGGCTAAAAATACATATTTTTAATCATTATTTCCTCACATTTATTATTTATATTTGTCCTTTTTGAGCATTTATTTGATGGATTATGCTAAATTTGGTATTTTATTTGTAGGATTAAATTGGTGGAAAATTGGAGAAGTTTGAAGCTAAAACGAATTAAAGATGAAAGGTTGAAGAAGGAAATCAAGCAGACAGCTTAATTGATTAAATTTAATAAAATAATATATTTATATATAAAAGGAAATGGCGGCTACAAATTGTGGAAATTCAATTTTACGCTTGCTTCTTGTTGCTGCCACGTGGAAGCAAGTGAATGGTGCATAATTAAGTTGAGGCGGCGGTATTTCTGTTCACGCGGCGAAAAAGAAAAAGGAATCCAATTCCTTTTGGTTTTGGATTCCTAATTTAAGTTGGACTCAATTATTTTATTTAGGGTTTCCTACATTTATAAATAGTGCATAGAAATTATTATTTGGGGAGGGAAGCCAAGAACCAAGATACAAGACATAATATAAATTTTCTTCTAGCTTAGGAACTTTGGAAGAGCCGCCGTGGAGGCCGGAGAATTGTGGTTTATTCTTTCTTCTCCTTTATTATTTATTTGTATTCGTGATTAATAAAAGATAGTTTAGCTATTGTTCTTAACTTTTTATGATTAACACAAGCATATTTATTTTAATAAATTTTGATTGTGTTTTTGAGATAATGAGTAGCTAACTTTCATAACTAGGGTTGTGAGAACCATGAGCGATTAACAAAGTATGAATAGTAAATAAGCAATTCTTGACTAGTATTTTGCATGCATTGATAATTCTTTCGTTTAGAAGTCTTTTTAACGGTGGTCAACGTTAGAACTCGCCTTGTTACTACTTGCCGGACCAAGGAGGTAATTAACAAGAAAAGAATTATCAACATAAATTTAGTGTGATACTATCTAATAGGCTAGTGTCGATTGGTGCGAAGTAATAACTAAGTCAAACATCGATTATGATGTCTAATATGAGGTAAAGATAAGGGTTAGTAAATTATACACACGTAGCCGGACCAAGGTGCGGGGTGAAATTCTCTAGATGCCGGACCAAGGATTTAGAGATACCTAACTTATCACTTTGCATGTAATACACTAGAAAAGGATTACTATTATTAGAATTACTGCGTTATGAGCTTATGGGGAACACATTCCTACTTACTTTTCATAATCTGAATATAAATAAATACTTAGTTCAAAGCTATCTTTTTATTATTTTTATTTTATTTTATTTCAATTTAAATCCCCCATTTTTATAACGACTATCGAGTTAAATATTTACTATTGACAATATTCTTCCATATTCTCTGTGGGATCGACCCCGACTCATAGTTGGGTAAATATATTGCATACGATCGTTTATATTTCTTTTCAAGAAGTCTATTTGAACGTTATCAAAAATGGTGCCGCTGCCGGGGAATATGGCTTAGAAATTGTCTTTAGTATTTATTTTGACTTGTAGTCCTTTTTTGTTTCTTAGGATTAGTTTAAAATTTTTTTTTTTTTTATTATTATCATATTTCTTTTACTCTTCTTGAGATGTCATCTGAAAAAATATGTAGTGAAAAGTGTTCTTGCAATTCTTGCCCTTCTGATTTTATGGGTTCGTATAAGTTAGTTTTTTTTATCAACTAGATGAGTTGTATGGGGATATGGAAGATTTGTTAATACTTTGCTATAAATCAATATGTAAGCGCAATTCTGAATATAAATTTGAATTTGATCTCTATTATTTAGATATTGAGTTGAGTGCAAAGATTAAATCATATGAAACCCAACAATTTAGTAATAATATGTGTGAGGAAGAAAAAATACTTATAAGTCAACTTGAAGAGCTAAGAGTGGAGGGACAATTGCTTGATTATATTGTTATTGATGTTGTCACTGTTGAGAAGAGTGCACTAGAGTTATGTAATGAAGTAGATAATATTATTTTTAAAAACTCTAGTATGTGTAAATATGAGGATGTAAAAAATAATGCAATTCATAAGATAGGGCGCATTGGACCTCATTCCAATCATTTTTCTACATTATGTTTAGATGATGAGAAATTAATCGAGCCATCTGAGCCTATAGAAGAGTGTATGGAGGAGGAACAATGTGTCTATATTCTTGAATTTATTGTTCCAAGATCGGAGAATTACATTCCTCACTTAGGATCCAAGAAGTGAATAATGCAATATCTATTGCTTAGGACCTTTATTTTTATACCACCACCTCTTGACCGTAATAGAAAAATTGATTCAAAACTGGGGGTGCAATTCATATCTTCAAAGTGGAAGGAAAAATAGTAAAATTGATGGTGTCGTGCCGCGACGTTAAATTAAGCGCTTATTGGGAGGCAACCCAATTAGTAGTTTAACTTCTTATTTTATTTTATTACTATCATTTTTTTCTTGTTTTTGCAGATTAGGGTAAGTCTGAGCCAAGGAACATGTTTGAGCTTAATTGTGGGGTGCATTCGACCCTTGATGAAAATAAAGAGGACATGCTACTAGCTAGGTCATGAGACCTCAGGGAGTTTTTCTAACCCTTGTTTTAAATTTTATTTAATGCTTTGGGGACATAGCATCTTTTTAAGTGTGGGGTGGAGGAATAAATTCCTAGTTTTTACTGCTTTATTGAGTCTTTTTTTTTTATTAGGATGGGTTCCTTGACTTTTGTTTTCGGTTCTTTTCCCGAGGATAGTCCCTTTGAACCGAGTGTCTTTTATTTTTTAGGAATAAATTTTATTTTTTTGGAGAGAAAAGAAAAGATCCTTTTGAGTTATGTGATACTTACTGTTTGGGCCTAATTTTGAGAAGTACTTTCTTGTGAATGCTTGAAAAGAATAAATTTGCAGACTCTTTGACATCTAAGCTCATGGTTGTGACTTTGTATATAACTTATTTTGTAGTTTGTTATGATTCTGTCTCTCTTAGAAGTGGAATTGATCCATCTTGATTGATACTTGTGCCAAGTGTGGTGAGATTTTGTTTATTCCATATTCTACATCTTAGTCTAGAACTTGCCCTGCATGTTATTGAAGCGAAATAAAAAGTGTTGCTTTGTTTAGGATATGATAATAGGTTTTCTTTGATTTGTCTGGTAAAATTTATCCCTTTTAGATATTTTATCACTAGTTAGCCCTTTTGAGCCTGTAGCCTTTTGTTGGTAGCCATATTTTACCCTTGACTATTTTGTTGAATCCCTAGTTTTTGCACCTTGCTTCCCTGAGCATTATAGCATAGACTTATTCCAATTATCAATTCGGTAAAAATAAAAAAAATGGATGGTTAAAGGTAATCAATGATAGCTACAAAGTGTTTAAAAGCCCTCTTTGAAAGAATGTAAAAAAAAAAAAAAAAAAAAAAAGTTACCTTGATGATGGCCCTGGTCCTTCCAAGGACATCGTGCACCTTAACGCATGTAAAATACGTAAGTTGAGGGTGGCTATTATGAAGGAAAACTACAAAAAAAAAAAAAAGGAAAAGATTGAAGCATTCTTGAGATGAGAATTACTTGTGAAATAGTTGTTGAAGAGATGGCTGAAAATAAAGAGAAGAAATTAATGGGTGATGAAGTCTAAAATTGCAAAGTGCTTAAGGAAGTGTAAGTCACTATTATATAGTTTTCCTACCCGTCCCCTAGCCTACATTACAACCCGTTAAAGTCCTATTTGATTCTATTCAAGCATGCTTAATTAGTGGAGATGTACATAATGAGCAAACATATGGTTCTTTGTGCATACATGTGAATTTTCATTGTGAGTGTGAGAGTGTTCTTTGATGCGAAGTCCTTAATTTATATTTAATATTTTAATTTGAGTGTGTGGACTATTTCTTCTTGTGAGGGCACTTGTTTCAAGATAGATTGGTGATTTTATTAACTTTCTTTGATGAGAGTAAGTGAGCAAGCTTAAAATTTGATGAGTTCAAAGTCCTTCCTTAAGGTTAGGAGGTTAGAAGTTTGTTGTTTATTTGGATGTCTTGCATGATGATTAAGAAGTTTACTTGATGTTTTGAAATTCGTACATGGTCTAATTGTTTGTATTAACCAAAGTGATGACATTGCTAGTATGAATTTTTTCTTGGGATGAGTTTTAATGTTTGCTCGAGGACGAACAAAAATTTAAGTGTAGGGTGTTGATGTGAGGCTAAAAATACATATTTTTAATCATTATTTCCTCACATTTATTATTTATATTTGTCCTTTTTGAGCATTAATTTGATGGATTATGCTAAATTTGGTATTTTATTTGTAAGTTTAAATTGGTGGAAAATTGGAGAAGTTTGAAGCTAAAACGAATTAAAGATGAAAGGTTGAAGAAGGAAATCAAGCAGACAGCTTAATTGATTAAATTTAATAAAATAATATATTTATATATAAAAGGAAATGGCGGCTGCAAATTGTGGAAATTCAATTTTACGCTTACTTCTTGTTGCTGCCACGTGGCAGCAAGTGAATGGTGCAGAATTAAGTTGAGGCGGCGGTATTACTGTTCACGCAGCGAAAAAGAAAAAGGAATCCAATTCCTTTTGGTTTTGGATTCCTAATTTAAGTTGGACTCAATTATTTTATTTAGGGTTTCCTACATCTATAAATAGTGCATAGAAATTATTATTTGGGGAGGGAAGCCAAGAACCAAGATACAAGACATAATATAAATTTTCTTCTAGCTTAGGAACTTTGGAAGAGCCGCCGTGGAGGCCAGAGAATTGTGGTTTATTCTTTCTTCTCCTTTATTATTTATTTGTATTCGTGATTAATAAAAGATAGTTTAGCTATTGTTCTTAACTTTTTATGATTAACACAAGCATATTTATTTTAATAAATTTTGATTGTGTTTTTGAGATAATGAGTAGCTAACTTTCATAACTAGGGTTGTGGGAACCATGAGCGATTAACAAAGTATGAATAGTAAATAAGCAATTCTTGACTAGTATTTTGCATGCATTGATAATTCTTTCGTTTAGAAGTCTTTTTAACGGTGGTCAACGTTAGAACTCGCCTTGTTACTACTTGCCGGACCAAGGAGGTAATTAACAAGAAAAGAATTATCAACATAGATTTAGTGTGATACTATCTAATAGGCTAGTGTCGATTGGTGCGAAGTAATAACTAAGTCAAACATCGATTATGATGTCTAATATAAGGTAAAGATAAGGGTTAGTAAATTATACACACGTAGTCGGACCAAGGTGCGGGGTGAAATTCTCTAGATGCCGGACCAAAGATTTAGAGATACCTAACTTATCACTTTGCATGTAATACACTAGAAAAGGATTACTATTATTAGAATTACTGCGTTATGAGCTTATGGGGAACACATTCCTACTTACTTTTCATAATCTGAATATAAATAAATACTTAGTTCAAAGCTATCTTTTTATTATTTTTATTTTATTTTATTTCAATTTAAATCACCCATTTTTATAACGACTATCGAGTTAATTATTTACTATTGACAATATTCTTCCATATTCTCTGTGGGATCGACCCCGACTCATAGTTGGGTAAATATATTGCATACGATCGTTTATATTTCTTTTCAAGAAGTATATTTGAACGTTATCAGTGACTTGGTTATTGTTTATGAAAGTTGCTTTTAAAGATTGAAAATTGTTTTTTTAATTAAAATGTTGTTCTATAGTCGAGGTATTGTTGGTGTGTTGATAGAAAGTTGGTTCTCCCACTAGGGTTTAGTGTGGGTGCCATTTATGGCGGATCGGGATCGTGACAATCTTGGAACAAGCACACTACTCAACGGATGAATTTTCCTCTCCTTCATGCCTCAAAACGTTTAACATCTAATAAACAAGCAATTTCAAGAGTAACTAATCATTTAATCTTTAAATAAATGCTTTGGAAATTCAAACCCACTATTTTTACCCTTATTCATGATCTATAACATTACCCAAGGGTCATTCAATCCCTAATTAATTTTAGGGAAAATGTTTGATATACCCCTCAACTTTGCCATTTAGAGTTGATATACCCCTCGTTATGAAAGGGGTATACTACTTTCATAACGAGGGGTAATCACATTATCTAAGTTAATGGAGTTTATATTCTAGTTACCCTCTCTTAAGCAATTTTAATTCTAAAAGGTCCCATATTTATAAATTTGAAGGCAAACAACCACCACAATTCATATTTTAGAACAATAAGTTCATTCTAGGAAGTGATAGTTTACAAACTAGAAGCAATTCTAGGTGATATTACACATACTCATAGGTTTTCCCCACAATTTCATGAACCTAGGGTTCTAACCCATAATTCCACCATTAATAGTAGTTCTAGTGATTCTAAGGTGTTAGAGGATTAATATACAAGGAGGTTGATGGAAAAACTTGCCACACTAAAGAATTTTCACCCTAGCCTTGGGAAAAATTGTCCATCTAGGGCTCTGGAATGAGGATTTGGAGTTTATGACTTAAGACTGGGTAAAACTGACTTACAAACTGCTCGTCCTTAGCTATAGTAACCCTATTTCACTATGGCGAACTTCGCTACGACGAATCCATCTTCACTATGGCAAAAACAACTTTTCAACACATACACCTTTTAGTAAAATGACATAACTTTCTAGTACGGACTTGATTTAACGAGTCGTCGATGTTGTTGAAAAAAAACTCGAAGAACTTTAATTGGATAAGTGTTACGCCATGTAACTATTCATATTTTAGGAGAGGTGCTCGTTTAAAGTTGACTCAAGTAAAAACTTATATTAAAACTCTATCTGTAAGAACGTTTTAAACTCACCTTTGTGTTAGGGGTTTTGTATGAACTTAGTTCATACCTAATGCAATCCCACACTAACAAACTGATCTTAATACCTATGGACAATTAAATTTCATCAGGTTCAAATGGTGTTTCAAATCTTAGTCGGAAGGTTTGAGGTATTACAATAAATAAAGTAATTTCTATCCCAACTCAAATTCATATTGAAAAAGAAAATAAAAACATAAAACAAAATCTCACACCATGACTGCAAAGATTTCAGTAACGTAGGAATGGATCATTATAATATTAGACTGCGAACTACAATTTATCTTTATAGAAATATAATTATGAGTATTGGGCATATATGCCTTATACTTGACATAAATCTCCTATGTGGGCCATCATATGGTTAGTTGTATTAGAAATAGTCATAGGACATCACCTAGGCAAATTACTAGGCGCTAAGTAATAACAAACAACTCTTAATACCATGTATGATAAGCTAATAAGGTTAATCCGTAGGTAACAATTTCATAGTGTGTTTTCAGTTACTATTTTGCTCATAAGTTATTTACTTTAATAGTTGATTCATATGAGCATACATACTTGTCTATTTGTTATTATGTCTGTGTTACATACCAGTCATTGTACTAAACGTCCCTACAATTGAGATTTGAGGGCGCTGCATTTTTATAATTGCTGGATCATGTTTATAGGACATCAAACATCCAGGTTAGGCTGTGTTGCCTATCTGAATCGATCTTTTGGTGAGGTCCATCTCAATCTGGAGCTAATGCATGTCTAGTGCCTCTTAGTTTGTGTTTAAAGGGTGCTAATTGGGTTTATCACGGTCCTACCTTAACTGGTTGTTAGTTTTACTTCTTTCAAACTCTTTAAGAGATTTCCTAGACAACATACACTTATCATGTTGTATAGTTTTTGCTCAATTAACCCTGTATTATATATATGCAATTTATGTTGATTGTTCAAGTCAACATAGTTCAGCTGCATAACTTTGTTATATATCATAAAAAACTATCTACGTAATAAATATTCATAGGGTTCTTTTTCGCCCTTTCCGGGTCGGGCCTGACATAAACCTTCAAATTAAAAAGATAAAAGAGAGTAAAAAAATAAAAAAATAAAGGGGGACTGGAAAAAATATAGTTGATGGAGAAAACCAAACAGGGCCTTATATACACGGTCAATATAAAAGTAATCTGAGCAGCTAGGTTTTCTGATAAAAAGAGAGCGAGGGAGAGAGGTAAAGAGCTTAAATTGAGGCGCTTAGCAACTTCTCCCTCTCTCTCTTTTTGGCTTGTTCAACCTCCTTCCACTCCATAATGAGCAACGCAAAGGACAACTTCAGTGTTGCCGATCTCAGTGCTGGTAAAACCCCTTATCCCTTAAACCCCTTTATGTGACTGTATATACTATTTGATATTTGGCTCTCTTTAATCAGCCCCCAGTTGTTTGTTCTTTCTTGTTTAATTTCTCTAATTAAAATCTCTTGTGTAGCTTTGAATGCGGGGGACCGAGCAGACCTTGTCAATGTACTCAAAGTGAGTCTTTTTAATATGTTTTATGTGTTAGTTGTGTTGTAAGTTAATAATGAATTTTTGGCTGACGTTGTGGTGGTTTTTATTTGAAGAATAAACTTCAGGATCTTACTGGGAAACACTCAGATGTGCTTGAAAATTTGTCGCCCATTGTCAGGAAGCGTGTTGAGGTTCTCAGGGAGATTCAGGCACGTCCAATTGCTCTTCAAAAGTTTTCTTTTATGCCACTTTACTCTATTTATCATATACATTTGTTATCTATATATGATGTCACGACCTAGAACTGAATTGGGAATTAGTTTACTTTGATGGAAAGTATTTCAGTTGCAAATTTGTTGTGTGCCAGTGTCAGAGCCTGATATTTTATACATCTAGGTTATGAACCTGCAACCTATAACAACGTTTAAACCAGACAGTTTCCCTTATATCAAGTGGATTTAACAATTTATACATTTTAAAAATATAGTTTTTCCTATTTTTGTGCATAGTGAATTTTTGATCCTTCATGCACTCTTGATTTGTGCCCCTAATTCAAAATCCTTTGTAGTTGAAGAGTTTACTGAAAGAAAAGATCTACACTTGGATTTTATAATGCTTATATACTCTGACATTTTGTGTCATGTGTGATGTGCATGATACAGCTTGGGAATTTGTTTATTTGAACAAGCATCCATGAAACATGTTTTATCAAGTCAAAACACCTGACTAGTTGTGGAGGACTTGGATTTCTTTATTGGATTATTGCTAATCTTTCATTGATTAGTTTTGTTTCTGATGTTATACCAATGTTTGTTTTTTATTTTCTCTATATAAAAGAAAAAAGTTTGTTTTTGTTCTTTGAGTTATAGACTGAAGCACAATTTTGCATTGTATTGTGAAGTGGTAATCCAAGGCTAATGTTTGCTAATACTACTGTTCAGATTAAAGTTAACTCTGTAGTCTTCTCTTAAAATAGGACTATATTACTAAGCTGACTTTCCTTGGAGTATTTAACTGCAATGCAGATAATAATGGAACACTTGGATTAGTCATAATGTGTACTTCAGCATCTCATTAGTTTACTGTGTATTATGTGCATTTGTTTTCAAGTTATGTTTAAGTTAAAACTGAAATTGGATACACTTGCTTTTCTCTGATTTTTATATTTGTGACCAGAAGTGATGAGTTCTTCCTCTTTCTTAATTGTGCAGACTCAACATGATGACTTGGAGGCAAAATTTTTTGAAGAGAGAGCTGCACTTGAAGCCAAATACCAGAAGTTCTATCAACCATTATACACAAAGGTTTGTGCCACAGGATATACATTTAACACTAGTACAACATATGCGTTGTTTCTGTGGTATGGTGATGTATAATCAATGTTGTTAAAATACACATTTGCAGAGATTTGAAATTGTGAATGGGGTTATTGAAGTTGAAGGAGCAACAACCGAGGCTGCAGTAGCAGACCAGCAAGTGGATAAAGATGCAGTGGGTATGTTAACTAACTATCACTTTTGAGTATTTTGATTCTTTGGTATGGTCAATATTAATCCAATTGGCTTTTAATAGAGAAAGGTGTCCCTGATTTTTGGCTCACGGCCATGAAAAATAACGAAGTGCTATCTGAGGAGGTAATTGTTGTTGGGTGCTTTACTGTAGTTACTACAACAGTTTCATTAATTGTCAGTCCACTCATGTGAATATGGTCTGTTTGTAAATACAGATTACCGAGCGAGACGAAGAAGCTCTCAAATTCCTCAGGGATATAAAGTGGTCCAAGATTGATGATCCAAAGGGTTTCAAGCTTGAATTCTTCTTCGAGACTAATCCTTACTTCAAACACACTTTGCTGACTAAAACCTATCACATGATTGATGAAGATGAACCTATTCTTGAGAAGGCAATAGGGTATGTCTCTACATTATTATCTGCAACCAAAGTTTTTGATTGATTTGGCATAATTACTTTCTCCCAATGGTTTCTCATGTTCTCTCCTCAATCTATAGGACTGAGATAGAATGGTATCCTGGAAAATGCTTGACACAGAAGATTCTAAAAAAGATGCCAAAGAAGGGGTCAAAGAATGCCAAGCCTATCACTAAAACAGAACAGTGTGAAAGTTTCTTCAACTTCTTTAGTCCACCTCAAGTGCCGGAGGACGAAGAGGATATTGATGAAGATGCTGTAAGTACTGCCATATCCTTTGTTTCCTATCTCTTTTGGAGTTCCAATTTATCTGTAACAACATCCTTATACTTATTGACAGGCTGAAGAACTTCAGAATTTGATGGAACAAGATTATGATGTTGGGTAAGTCTATCTAACGGCAATCTACAAAGACATATATTATGACTGAAAGAAAATGGTGCTGATGATCTTTTTTTTTGCTCCTGATTGTTTATGCAGGTCAACAATTCGAGATAAAATCATTCCACATGCAGTTTCATGGTTCACTGGGGAAGCTGCTGAGGATGATGATTATGCCGACTTGGAAGATGATGAGGATGAAGATGATGATGACGAGAATGAGGAGGATGAAGAAGATGATGAGGACGAAGAGGACGAAGAAGATACCAAGACCAAGAAGAAGGTACTTAGTTTCACTTTTCCCACTTCATTTTTTAGCAACTAAATTATCTTTTGGAGATGAAATGATTAGGAAAGCTAACACCTTTTCTCCGTTGTTTGAAATGTCACTGCAGTCGGCTGCTGCCCGCAAGGTATGACCTATGATCTCATCTTTGTTTCTTAATTTCATTCAAGATTCTGTCTGCATACCTTGATAGGGACTGAATTGTTGATATTCATTCCATCACAGAAGAGCGGAAGAGCTCCTGTAGGAGATGGTCAGTCTGGTGAGAGGCCACCAGAGTGCAAGCAACAGTAGCTTCTTATTGAAGAGTGGTTGGATATGATAGTGTCTTGAAAAGTTGGATGAGATAGTGAGAAGTTTGTGCAATTTAGATGGTTGGCTTGTTATATATGGAGTTATGCTTAGAACAATCTGTTAGAATCATTTTTCTTTCAATATCGTCTTTTATTCGCTCCCAGTCATTTTTGGTCTTTTTATTCCTTCAATTTTCGAGGGAGATAGAATGTGATGAGATTAGCGAGACCTATTTTGTGATTTGTTCTTGGATTTGGATAATTCAATTTTTTCATGAGGTTTTATTTGACGAGTCAATTGATGGTCTGTACAATTTTCTTGTTTTTGGCTGAGATGAAATTCTAATTACACTAGTTCAGAAACAACGTTAAAATTTTAAGTAGAAGCTGATATGACATTTTTACAAGTGATACAATAACGGAGGATTACTGAAGGATCCTTGTTGTCAGGCTTAGCATGCACTACCCTAAATGTGCCAATGCCTCAAATATAAAGAACTTTAGACCTATTGGGCTATGCAACACCGTGTATAAAATAATTACAAAAATCATTGTCAATAGAATCAAGCCCTTATTAGACAAAATTATTAGTCCTAATCAAGCGAGCTTCCTAAAGAATAGGAGGGCGGCGGATAAAGCAATTATTGTTTAGGAAGTTATTAGTCATTTTAAAAAGATGAAGGGTAAGAATGCCAACATGATCCTTAAAATTGATTTAGAAAAAGCATTTGATCGACTGAAGTGGTCATTCATTAGAGATACTCTTATATTTTTTTACTTTCCTGACAATAAGCTTATTTTATCTTGCATAAGCACTAGATCCATCTCAATTTTAATCAATGGTTCGAGCACCGATATTTTTAGCCGCTCACGAGAAATAAGACAAGGGGATCCTAGGTCCCCTTATATCTTTATTCTATGCATGGAAAGACTCTAGAAGCATCGATCGACAAGTATCCCGTGCTAATTGGTTTCCAATAAAAATTGGTCGAAGTGGACCAAAACTATCACACCTCTTCTTCGCAGACGACCTCACACTTTTGGCAAGAGCAAATACCAAGAATTGTCATACTATTTTGAATACTCTTGTGGACTTCAATCAATCTTCTGGACAAAACATCAATTTTGCCAAGTCCAAAGTAATCTTCAGCTCCAACGGTAAGTCAGATGTTATCTCTAATCTCTCATCAATTTTATCAATCCAACACAGTGATAACTTTGGGAAATATCTTGGCTTTCCCATCTTTCTCAAAAGACCTACTCATAGTGATTTTCAATTCATAATAGACAATTTGAACTTTAAACTTGCTGGTTGGAAGATGAAATTTTTGAATATTGTTGGTCGCACAACTCTTGCTAAAGCTTCCCTATGTAGCATACCGAATCATGTAATGCAATACATTAGCCTTCCTCGTAAAATAACCAACCAAATCAATAGGCTTCAGAGAAACTTTGTTTGGGATACTACCAACACCAAAAAGAAACTTCATCTTATGAGTTGGGATACCATTACAAAACCTAAAGACAAAGGAGGGCATGGCATGCATAAGGCAGAAGTAAAAAATAGTGCCATGCATCCTAGCCTGGCATGGAGGCTTTACAAGAATCCTAAAATTCCATGGGCTAATGTCCTTATCTCCAAATATTATACTCCTGATGCCCTAGAGCTAATTCATCATCCACCTGGAAGTGTATTCTTAATGGATGAAAAACTTGTAACAAAGCTACCTCATGGGTCATCAACAATGGTTGTTCAGTTAACTTTTGGCTTGATATTTGGATACCTTGCCATAGTAACATTAGAAGTTGTATCCAAGGTCCTCTAAATCGAGACGAGGAAAATATAAAGATCATAGACCTTTTCATCAATGGAGTTTGGGATTTTAATAGATTATCCTTCTCCTTACCCCAGTCCCTCATTTTTTCTATTCAAAATACTTGTGTCCCCAACACGAGCTCCATTGATGATAAAATCGTGTGGCGTCTAACTTCGGATGGTCCATTCACAACAAAATATGCCTACACATTTTTGGACTCCAACGAGAATAGCTCTGTTCACAACAGTAACAAAAACTACAATTGGATTTGGAAAATTAAGGCTCCAAATAAGATTAAGTTCTTCATTTGGCTCCTCCACCACAACAAATTACCTACTAACCAATATCTTAACCTTATTGGCATGAATATGTCTCCCGTTTGCACATTTTGTGAGACAACAAATGAAACCATCAACCATATTATTTTTTATTGTTGTAATGTAAAGTTATTTTGGAATACAATTATCTAGAAGAGCTCTAATCCCACTCTACTCAACAATATCATCTTTTCTTCTGATGAATGGTGCAACACCTGAAATCTAATTAAGAACAGTCCCTTTAACAACTTCTTATCATGGAAAGAACTAATTCCTTTTTGTTTATGGCATATTTGGTTAACTAGAAATGACAATCTCTTTAATAAGAAGAAGACACCCATCAATACTCATGATATCATCGTAAAAGCTACTGAATATGCTCTTTTAATTGCTAAAAAAGATGTTGCTACTACGTACTAAGCATACTATAAACCAATAGTGGGAACCTCTATTACTTGGCGATTATAAACTCAATATAGATGGTTCCTCCTTTGGTAATTTCGATGTAGGAGGTATTGGAGGAGTTATACAAAATAATAGAGGTGATTGGATACTAGACTTCATGAAGGGTATTCCAAATAGTACTAACACTCTGACATAATTATTAGCTCTTATGCAGGGACTTAAGATTGCAAAGGATAACCACTTGATGCCTTTGGAAATCTACACAGACTCAATCGAGGTAATAAATTTTATCAACAATGGCCACGAATCTTATAGCTCTATAATTTGTGAATGCAGGTTATTGATGCAACTATTGAGAGATCCGAAACTCTCGCATACCTATAGAGAGCAGAACAAGGTAGCCGACCTCTTAGCCAAGGAAGGGGCCAAGAAGCGATTATTTGAGCGCACAATGATTTTGCAAATTCCTCCGATGTTCGCAAAGGAGGCTGTTTGGGCAGATATACTAGGAACTAATTATCCAAGGGTAATTTCGACTCATAATAGTAATTTGATGGCAACCAATGCTACAATATATACAAGGAATAATACTATCCCTTTATTTTGTAATAATACTTAAGCTTACTTGCTAATAATATTATCCAGTTAACCAAAAAAAAAACTTGGTACATACCTTAAAAAGCTTTTATTAGGATACCTGATAAATTAATAAATAATATTTTTTTCCCGGTCCCGACTTGGGTAAGTGGAAAAAATCATCTATTTTGATAAGATGATAAAATAATATATTTTTAGAAGATTCTTGTATAAATATACGGTCCCGTTAATATTATAAATTAATAATTCTTTAAATTACAGAAATGTCTTAGTCAATTTTAGTTAAATATGATTTTAATGTTTATTTTTTGTAAAAATTTAAATATAGTTGAAGCTCATCTCTAACATTTCCTATTGCATCCAAATGTGTGATGTTGTCTTCTCGAAATACACCAAAAAATTGTGAAGAGTTCTATACGTGATAAGTGACTTCTTACTTCTTTCTGTGTAACTGGCCAAAAGTATTGTATCGTCTTCAATTTTATCATCAACATTATTTTTTCTGATGATCTCTACAATTTCTTCTAAGTTTTGGACCTCTGAACGTGTATCATTTTCATCCGGGTATCCTAATAGGGTATTGACATCCATTTTATTGCGGTAAACTAAGATATTTATCATGACATAAAATTTATGAATGTCGTTTTCACAATAGGGTTCATTTAAAATTCTTGAGGCTTCATCCCCCGAATGATGTAATCAAAATTAACCTTCATTGAATCTCAAAAATACTATTTTAAATTGATAAATATTAATTTATTAATTAAATAATACATCTACAAAATAAAAATATTTCATGATTTCAACAATATTAATTTAGAGAGGTTTTACTGTATATTAATAAATTAATCTTATTATATAATTATTTAATACTATGAGCAGAGAAAGCGAGATAAAATAAAGACGGGGTCAACTATTATCAAACTAGTATTCTCTCCGTCTTAAAATAAGCATGTTATAGCAAAATAAAACTATCCCAAAACAATTATTGCTAAAAAAAATGTTTCCAAAATGTTTCCAATTATACTCTTATATTAAAGAACTATTTTTCATAGTAATTGACATCTTGTTTTTATTGTTTTTCTTTAATGATTGTAAAGAAAGCTAAAATGACATTTATTTTGAGAGGGAAGAAGTACCATATTAGAAAAAATAGTAATCATAAGAAATTAGTTGTTATTTGATTGATATATATTTTTTTTTATCAAAAGATTGTGAGAAAGCATGGTGAATTTATAAAGAAGGGAACTCAAGCAAGTCAACAAATACAACTAGTTTTTGTCAGAAGTGTGAAAAACCAGGGCATTTTGTTAGAGACTTTCCTATGCACACATTATAGTACAAAGACTACATCAAAATTGGAGGTGAAAAAGACAAGCGAAGGGACCAGGTCCTAGATAAGTAAAAAAGAAGAGCAGTTGTTGACTATGTAGTGAATAAAACTCTTGCTATCTGGGGAAACTCATCAAGTGATTCAGAGGGATCTGAATATCTAGAGGACACATCTATCTATGCTTGTTGTAAAGGATGATGAAGAAATTTTTGACTCCCTGTTAGCATTCATGGCTAAATCTAAAGATGAGGATGTTGATGAAGAGGTAACTCTTCTTAATTTTAAACAAAATCTGAATATATACTCCATTAAAAACTGAGAGGTCTACCTGTTGTGATTGAGTTAACCACTGAAAAGGATTTTGTGAAAAATAGTCTAGATATTTTTAAAGATGAGAAAGTTGCTTTAGTTACTCAGATATCTGAAATGAAGGAATAAATGACAGTTCTAGAAGCTGAAAATCTAGAACTCAAAGAGATGTTAAAGGAGGTGCCTAAGGGTAGTTCGAAATGGAAAAGTGAGGCTAGCAATCTGCAACTTGGACTTGCAAATGGCCTTAAGACTGTTGAGGTGAAATTGGCTATGGCTTCAGAGAGAAATATTCAGTTAGAAAGGGACCCGGTCCGTGTTAAAGAAGAACTTAACAAATCCCTAAAATGGACTACTTCCTCCAAAATGCTAGCAAATCTTACTAGTCAAGGACACAATGATGGAAGAGGTTTAGGATGTGTGAAGATATATCCTCCTTACAACTCCCACACTAAATACGTCTCTATTAATGACATATTTTTTGTGTGTTTATTATGGTCGTAATGGCCATCTTAAGAAAGATTCTGTCACGCCCCAAGCTTACGCCCTGGGCGGGACTGACACTCGAGAACCATTGCTGGCCCCAAGCAAACCCTTTGCCTGGCTTAACCTTTAGCGGAAGACTTACTCATGATAAAAGAAAGTATTGAAATACAATCATAGCTAAACTGTCTCAATAATTAATCCAGAATGTTTTAAAGATCAACATTCAACTGGTCGAAATGGCAACTCAAGTCTCAACATAACTAAAAAAGAAATGCATAGACTCATAAAATAACACCAACTAACTGTCTATGAAGCCTCTAACAATTGAGATCGACGTCGGGACAAGACCCCCGACATCCTAATGAACTAACTGATAAAGCAATAAAAGGGATCCTCCGGAAGCAAGGAGGCTCACTAACAACTTTGAAGCTCAACTAGAATCAACGATGCACTGGATGCTGATCCTGGTTACCTGTATCTGCATCATAACAATGATGCAAGCCAAATGGAATCAGTACATTAAATGTATGAGGATGCAAGGGGAATTCTAAAACAAGACATAAGCTTGAAAGGAACTGAAAGAACATACCTGGGCTCAACTTAACTCATTTCAATATAAAGCAATAATATAAATACAATATAAAGAAATGCTCTTAAAACATGGACGAAAACTCTGTGTATTTAGAAATACAATAGTAACTCAATTTGTATGCAAAGATACAATATAAACTCTATGTGTATGTAAAAATACCATTAACTCTGTGTATATAAGAATACAAAATACTTTTGTGGGAGTTTCCCTAACCAACAACCATCACTTAAGAGCTATGTGATGATACAACATTTTGCCTCACACTTCCAGTGCCGTCCTATACCTTGCCAAGGGTATAGAACCTAACTCACTAAGTGGATCCACTAGTCTATGCAAAAAATCACTAAGGAATCTTCTAAAAAGTATGACCCCTTTTCTACCCATGATGGCTACATGGTCTATGGGGGCTATAAGTTGTCTGAACTCTCCCCCATATCGGTGCTCAATACTACTCCCAAAATATAACTAGCTCATATGTTTAAAACATAATTTCTTTCTGTGGTTTGAGATTATTTCTCAAAACTAGCCCAAAGGCTCTCTAGGAAATCAGTGTTTCCTTTCTTGCTTAATTGTGAAAGCATTTACTCTTTACTGAAAAACTAGCTCAAAGGCTCTGTTGGAAATCAATGTTTCCTTTCTTGTTTAAATGTGTAAACATTTACTCTTTGGGAATACATAGTCCCCATATACTAATTTGAAGAAATGAACTTCACTCTTTACTCTTTACTCTTTACTCAACTTGAAACTCAAGTCTCAAAACAAGTTTAAAGCATTTGTAAAAGACTTTTGAAAAGACTCTAGGAACTCTCTAGACTTGGCTCTTAACTTTTCTTGAATTTGAATATATGAATTAAAGTTTATGATTCATGTTTATGGATGATATCATGTTGTTTAGACGTACCTTAGAGTGTATAAATCAACTAGAAAACATAGGTACGTTTCAAGGAAACTCAAACGGAAAGAAGTGGGAAAAGGTAGAAGATCTGGCAACCCTAGCGTACTGAGTGGTGCCAGGCGGCAAACACAAAACTGCAGAGTCTGGGTTGGGGCTCACTAGCTGGCGTGGCGCCCTAGAGCCCAAACTACAGACCCCAAAGTGGGGCGCTTTGGCTGGCACGGCGCCCCAAGCCCCTGCCTAAAAAACTCCAATTTTTCTTGCTCATTTTTCAACTCGAAACCCTATAGATTCAATTAGTTTCTTCCCCAAACGCTTAGATTCGAATACACAACCAAAGTATGCAAGAATCTACTCAAAACGACATCAAATTTCATGAACTTAACTCAAGAACTTCTCAACAACTTCAACAATCAAGAACCCAATAGATTTTCAACAAAATCCATCAAGAACTCAATTTCTATATTTTCAAGAACATAATTTCACTGAATTAAATCATGATTGGCACGTGGGTGAACGAATCGAATGCTATGTGATCTCACATACCTTGTAGGGATTAACCCTTGGCGAAATCCACAAGCTTAACTTCAAGAACGCGATGAATCCTTGCTTCTTCTCCTCTTCTTTTCTCTCATCTCAAAACCCTAACTTAATCTTATGAAGCGTAAAATGAACCAATTCAGTTTAAACGCCAACTTAATTACCAAAAATGAATTTAATTAATTGAGTTGTGAAAAGACCATAATACCCACCTAAAATCCGATTTTGACTTTCCTTATCTAGACAGCTCGACTTCAAATGGGCATATCTCTATCATACAAACTCAAAAATGAGCAAACTTGGTGGCGTTGGAAAGATAATTCATAGATCTTTCCTACGGTATCATGTAGCCCACCTAACTCATCATGTTCTAGGATTTGTGATCGTTTGAAGTTGACCCAAACTCATGCTTAGCTTACCTTTGTTAAACTTTCCAAATTTGATTATTTCCAAAAACGGTTTCTTTCTAATTCTAGTTCTTTGGAAAAGCGAGGTGTTACAATTTCTCCCCCTTGGAACATTCGTCCTCAAATGATATTACTCTTAGTAGTCTAAGGCGTAACATCTAACATCTAGCTCAAATACCTAACAAGCAAAATGTAAATACAACATGCCAACTTAAAATAAAGGCCAAGAAAAGGATTAGTACCTTAATTTGGAACTTCTCGGGATTCGAAGAGATGTGGGTATCTCTTCTTCATATCCTTCTTAGCTTTTCGAGTGGCTTCCTCAATAAACTGATTTCTCCACAGAACTTTGATTGATGCTACTTCTTTAGTACTTAACTTGCAAACTTAGCGATCAAGAATATGAATATGAATCTCCTCATAATATAAGCTATCCTTGATACCAATATCTTCAGTAGGTATGATAAGTGAAGGATCAGCCATACACTTTTTTAACATAGACATGTGAAATACCGGATGAACTGCTGCTAATTCTTGTGGTAGCTCTAACTCATAAGCTACACTGCCAATTCTCTTGGATATTCTGTAAGGACCAATATACCGGGGACTAAGCTTTCCCTTCTTACCAAATCTCATAACACCCTTCATGGGTGAAGCCTTCAAGTATACCCAATCATCTACTTCAAACTCTAGGTTTCTTCTCCTAACATCAGTGTAGGATTTCTGACGTCTCTGTGCTGTTTTCAACCTCTCTTGAATAACCTTCACTTTCTCTATAGCTTCATGAACCAAATTTGGTCCTATCAACCCAGCTTCACCAACCTCAAACCATCCAATAGGAAATTTGCATCTTCTCTCATAAAGAGCCTCATACAGAGCCATTTGGATGCTAGAGTGGTAACTATTGTTATAACCAAACTCAATGAGAGGTAGGTGATCATCCCAATTACCTTTGAAATCAATCACACAAGCCCTCAACATATCTTCTAAAGTATGAATAGTGCGCTCTGCTTGACCATCTGTCTGAGGATGAAAATCAATACTCAAGTTCACCTTTGAACCCATACCTTTCTGGATTGACTTCCAAAATTGTGAAGTAAATTAGTCACCTCTATCTGAAATAATTGACACTTGAACTCCATGTAGTCTGACTACCTCTTGAATATACAACTTAGCATAATCTTTTGCTGAATGAGTAGTCTTTACTGGCAAAAAATGGGTTGATTTAATTTGGTCATTCGATCTACAATCACCCAAATCGAATCATGCTGCCTGCGACACCGTGATAAACCTATAATAAAATCCATATTGATCATCTCCAACTTCCATTCCGGAAGTTCTATATTCTGAGCCATACCACTGGGCCTTTGGTTTTCTCTTTAATTTGTTAACAATTCGGGCATTTAGCAACGAACTCAGCAATACCTTTCTTCATACTATTCCATCATTATACTTCTCTCAAATCACGATACATCTTTGTGGAACCCGAATGGATAGAATATCTAGAGCTATAAGCTTCCTCCATGATCCTCTCTTGGAGTTCATCCACTCTTGGTACACACAACCTGCCTTGATACCTCAATACACCATCTCCCCCTTGTTCAAAAGCCATTACCTTCTGCTTATGAACATTTTCCTTCAATTCAAGCAAAATAAGATCTTGGTCTTGTTTCTCTTTCACTTTTGACACTAATGATGATTCAACCCCATTCATCACCACTACTCCTCCTTCAATGGAATCTATTATTCGGACTCCTAATCGTGCAAATTTATGTACATCTGTTGCTAACTCTTTCTTTTCTTCCTCAAAATGGGCGGTACTACCCATAGATAACCTGCTCAAGGCATCAACAACCATATTAGCCTTACCTGGGCGATAGAGAATGCTTATATCATAATCCTTGAGTAACTCTAACCACCTCCTATGTTTGAGATTAAGCTCTTTCTGACTAAACACATACTGAAGACTCTTGTGATCGGTGAACACATCCACATGAACACCATAAAGATAGTGACACCATATTTTCAAAGCAAATACTACGGTAGCCAACTCTAGATCATGGGTTGGGTAGTTCTTCTCGTGAACCTTAAGCTTTCTGGAGGCATAAGCTATAACTTTGCCATTTTGCATTAACACACAACCCAATCCAACTTTGGACGCATCACAATATACAACGAAGCCTTTCGTACCCTCTGGTAAGGTCAATACTGGGCAGTAGTCAACTGCTTTTGCAATTCCTGAAAGCTCTTCTCACACACTTTATACCATTGGAACTTAACTGTTTTCTGAGTCAACTTAGTCAAAGGAGATGAAATAGATGAAAATCCCTCGACGAACCTTCTATAATATCCAGCCAACCCAAGAAACTCCCAATATCAGTTAGAGATGTGGGTCTAGGCCATTTCTGCACTGCCTCTATTTTCTGAGTATCAACTCTAATTCCATCACCGAAAACAATGTGGCGTAAGAATGCCACTGACTCAAGCCAAAACTCACACTTAGAGAATTTAGCATACAACTCTCTATCATTTAGAGTTTGGAGAACTACTCTGAGATGACTAGCATGATATTCCTCATTCCTCGAATAGATTAGTATGTCATCGATGAATACAATAACAAACATATCTAAATAAGGCTTAAATACTCTATTCATAAGGTCCATGAATGCTGCATGAGTATTGGTAAAACCAAAGGACATAACTAGGAACTTATAATGACCATAACGGGTCCTAAAAGTTGTCTTTGGAATATCACATTCCCTTACTCTCAACTAATGGTAGCTTGATCTGAGATCTATTTTTGAAAAAAAAGTGGCACCCTGAAGTTGATCGAAGAGATCATCAATTCTCGAAAGAGGATACTTATTTTTGATAGTAACCTTGTTTAACTGACAGTAATCTATACATATTCTAAGAGAACCATCTTTCTTCCTCACAAATAAGACCGGAGTGTCCCAAGGTGAGACACTTGGTCGAATAAAACCTTTCTTTAGGAGATCTTTCAACTGCTCTTTCAACTCTACTGGTGCCATTCTATATGGCGGAATGGATATAGGATGAGTATCGGGAATAATATCTATACCGAAGTCTATTTCTCTCTTAGGATGGACTCTAGGAAGATCATCTGGAAAGACTTCTGGAAACTCTTTTACTACTGAAACTGATTGAATATGAGGTATCTCAACACTAGAGCCATTAACTCAGACTAAGTGATAGACACACCCCTTGGAAACTAACTTTCTAACCTTAAGGTACGAAATAAAATAACCCCTAGGAACTGCTGAACTAATCTTCGACTCTATAACTGGCTCATTAAGAAACTGGAACTTGACTACTTGAGTCCTACAATCAACTAAGACATAACATGCATGAAGCCACTCCATACCTAGAATGACATCAAAAGCTACCATGTCTAACTCAACTAAATCAGCCATGGTGCTCTTGTGATTGACAGAAACGGTACAATTATGATAGACTCTCTCTGCTAAAATAGACTTACCACCAGGTGTGGAAACTCGGAAGGGCTTAAGAATTTCCTAAGGAAGAACATCAAAATTCATTGCAAAATATAGACTTGCTCCTGGATCTAGCAAAGCATAAACATCAAAATTAAAGATTTGGATCATACCAGTGACAACATCTGGTGAATCCTCTTGATCTTGGCGACTAGTGATAGAATAAAGACGGTTTTCTCCTCTGCCTGCCCCTGAAGTAGCTCCTCTAGATGCACCTCTGTCTGGTGGAGCAACTGAAGAAGACTGAGCTCTATTGCCCCCATTATCATGCCTATTCTTAGGACACTCTCTCATAAAATGACCGTTCTGATGACACTTGAAGCAACCAGTGGAGCCATCACGACAGTC